>NC_050576.1:184211233-184378733 GCF_011100635.1 Trichosurus vulpecula | reverse complement strand
AAGCAATAAAAGTGTACAGAAAACAGTCACTGAAGACTTGCCATGTGCTGGGAAGAGAATCGCCATGTTCCTCCATTCCATGTCATCATACTGCCAGAAGGTGTGCTTTCACCCCCATGGGGTTTCCCGGGACTTATTGTGCCTCCCCACCAGGGTTTATACAGACTGGATGAAACATGTGGAAATGTGTGTGTGCCCTGCTAAGAGGCTGAGAGGGTATGACCGTGTCTCAGTGACCAGAACTAGAGGTCCTAAAGTTGGAGAGGGATTCCAGGATGGAATAAGGGAAGGGTTTCTTTTCAGAGATAGTTGTTTTGTCACCACTAAGACAACCAAAATTGAGAAAAGTTCTACCTGTGGGAGCTTCCCTCTTTTTCTAAATCTACCAGGCTCCTGGGTTGATTAGGAGAAGCAAGAGGTTTAGATGCTGTTTTTCTTTATGCCTGGAATATTGTAAGTGCTTAATAAATACTTGTCCGTTGATTAAATGATTGAGTTCCTTAGTGGCTGTGTCTACTGGCTACATGAGATGTGTGTCATTTACAAGCCATGTTGCATTGTATATATTCCTTTGTGATCTCATAGGGGAAATGCTTGGCTATGTAGACTTATATAAACTAAACTGAGTGGTATCTAGAATTTCTGGTTTCAGAGCAGCCTTTCCATTGCCTAGAAACTACTTGAGTCTAGGAGAGGCTGTAGGCATGAAGCCAGCCAGTATATGTTTTATTATGCATCTTTATTGCTTTTATGGATCCTATCCTATGAGTAAAATATCCACTCATAGCTGAGCGTGAGTGTCTGTTTCTTAGGGGAGTATGACTCCATAATGCCAAGGTCATGTGACTATGGCTCAGTGAAATATAACAAGTTCAAGGTTATATTTGCCAGATATAGAGACTTGAGGGAAGATAATGAGTGAGTAAATCTACATTAAGCTATTGTCCCTACATTGGGAAGTACATGTGGACACTCAGAGAGAGGCAGAGCTATGGGATAGAGAGTCATCCACACTGACAATCAGAGGGAGCACATCCCTCAGTAGGGTGGAGGGCAATGACCACCATGATCTTGGGACTTTCCAGGGTCCAATCCTGAGCTGAATAGGACCAGGTCCTCACCTCCTCCTGACAGACTACCTACTGGGTGTTTGTCCTTTGTTTTTGAAGAGGACCAATGACATCATCTTGACATCTTGACTCGCCAATGAATTGGATTTAAGTGAGGCAGCCTCAGTCTCTCATCCTGAGTCATCAAAGTCCAGTGACAAGACAAAAGTTAAGACATCTGGGGATAGCCCAGGATGCAGGGCATGACATTGGTGTCTTCAATGTCTGACCAAGCTCTAAGAGTTCCACCGTGCCCGCTTCAACAGTCTTCATGGCCATTGGAACTAATTGTTCTCATCTATCCCACATGCTTGGGGTGGACATCTTCCTAACTGAGTGATAGATTTGAGGCCTATTGGTTACCTTCAATCCAGTTTAGCCCATCTGCCAAGACAGTTTACCAGGGTGTGGCCGCTGCACATACTATAGCTTCTTGGAGCCACAGGAGAGAGTTGGGGGACAGGATGGATACCAAAGATGGATGGGGAGCCCTGAAAAGGCTCAGAAAGCCCTCACTGATCAGAAATGTTAGTCCTCCCTTAATACCCCTTAACATCTAGCACCTATAGGATAAAAAGGGATGAAAGCAGGCTTTCACCTAAGGAAATGGTAGTTCTGAATCACAGTCACTGGAAGAGCATGAGACAGTCATTTGCTGGTCATAGAGCAAGAGGCAGTAGTACTAAGGAGGAAGAAGTTTGGGGTTATATTAACTCCCAAATCCAAACTGAATGTTGTTACATAGGAGTTTCCACCCAATGCTGTCTCTTAGAGCCATCCAACAAGCTGATTGCAGTATGGGAGGAGAGGGCTTAGGTTCATGGTTGTGCAGGATTCTTGAGGTGAGGGTGACTTCTATATCTCCCAAGTAGATTCCTCTTGGTTAATTGGACCTCTCATTATTTTGTCATTTTACAGTGAATGTTACCACCTCCATGCCTTTGCTTATCCTATACTCATCTTGAATCAAATCTTGCTCATCCAGTGCCACCTTCTTGATTAAATCAAAATAATCAAACTAATTCTGTGATTTTCTGTATCACTATTAAACATATCATACATTCTTTGCCTGTAAAAATATACTATAAGATATTTATAGCAACTCTCTTTGTGATATCTAAGAACTGGAAATCGAGGGGATGTCCATCAATTGGGGAATGGCCAAACAAATCGTGGTATGTGATGGTGATGGAATACTACTGTGCTGTAAGAAAGGATGAGCAGGCTGATTTTAGAAAAAAAACATGGAAAGACTTGCATGAAATAACGAAGAGTGAAATGAGCAGAAGCAAGAGAACATCGGATGTAATAACAGCAATCTTATTCAAAGAAGAACAATTAAGCTATTCTGAGTACTCAAATCAACAACTCAAATCAACCACAAAGGACCTATGAAGGAAGATGCTATCCACCTCTAGAGAAAGAACTGATAACTAGAAGTAGGCATAGTATGTATACATACATACATACATACATACATGTATTTGTGTGTATATATGTGTATCTATCTATCTACCTATCTAACCTATATCTATATACTAAATGGTGGCCCTTCTCCAGTGTGGGGTGGGGAAGGAGGAAGGGAAAGAAGGAAGGAGATAGTTAAAAACTGAAAATGTAAATAAAAAAATAAAATGCTTAATTGGCATGTAATTAACTGTCTCTTAAATATCCTATCTTCCACATAGATTTTTACCTCCTTGAAGGCAAGACTTTGCATTATTAAATATGCAGCAGAATGCCTCAAAATATGCTGATCTTACAGTGCTCAGTAAAGATTTCTCAAATCTAACCACAGCCTCAGATGAGACTCCATCTTACAAAGTTTTGGTCTTTGTGTATTTTTACTGCCTCTTGCCTGGCATTTGCTGCTTCTAAAGTACTTAAGAACAGCTACTCAGGCAATGTGTTTATATATACCTGTGGTTTCTCTGCCAGGGAACTGTCTTATGGTGCAGTTCATCGCATCAGAGCATAGTCCTAAGTCAAGAATGCCAAACTATATTATTAAGCAAAGGGAATTCTTAGTATTTAGGAAAAAGTGTCGTGTGTGTGTGCGTGTGTCTGTGTCTGTGTCTGTGTGTGTCTGTGTGTCTGCGTGTGTGTGTCTGTGTCTGTGTCTGTGTGTCTGTCTTTTGGGGGAATGGATAGAAGAGGATGGTCTGAGGCATCTAGGTAGCTCAGGGGATAGAGTCAGCTTGGAGTTAGGAAGATTTGAATTCTTATCCGGCTTCAGACATGTTCTACCTGTGTGACCTTGGGCAAATCATAATCTCTTTTGACTTCTGTTTACTCATCTGTAAAATGAGGAACAAAGACTCAGTGTTCTCTAAGATTCCTTCTAGCTCTGAAATCTTTGAAGTATGGTGGTCAAAATCTGAAGGAAGCCCGTGAAGACAATGGGAAATGAGGTTAGGAATGTAGGTGTTGGGAAACAAGTTGTCACATCAGTCTTGGAAATGGGAGAGCAGGGTTATATTTGCTAAGCCAAGGTCAAGAACTCCATGGGTCAATGTCAGAAAGTGGTGAACCACTATCTGTATTATAAAATGACTGGCTTTTTCCTCAGCATTTAGTATTTCAAAATTAGTTTGAGAATTTTTCCAGGGTGTAAATCTTTTCTGCTGAGCAATCATGGTAGGGAAGGGCCAAGATTGGGCTAGAAAGGCAAAATCTCAGCAAAGATGAGCGTTCCTAAGGGTCTTAACTTCAGGATGGACCTGCTGCTTGTCCAACCCTCCTGCTTCCCTGTGGGGACTTGACATTTAAATTGAATTAATAACATGACATATGATATAAGCTAAAGGCAGCTAGGTGGTGTGATGGATAAGAGCACTAGACTTGGAGTCAGGAAGACTTGAGTTCAAATCTGGCCTCAGATACTTTCTAATTGTGTTGCCCTGGGCAAGTCATTTAACCTTTCTCAGCCCCAGTTTCCTCATATGTAAAAAAGAGATAATAATAATAACACCTATACTATAATATGTTTAATTATAACATATTATTACAAAATATTAGTGTTATCCTGCACTATAATAATAACAGATAATAGTAATATAACTACTGCAGTATGGCATTATTAATATTATAGAATTACTAATAAGAATGTGTAAATATAACTATAACACCTAATAATATTAACATAATAATATTATTACAATATATTATCATGATATATATTATATATGCTATCATTATCCCTTTTATAGATTCTATTTAGAATATATTAAATATAATTCATTGTTTTATTATATATTATAAACATTTAATTTTATTATTAATTATATAAAATGCTATACTATACTCTATCACTCTACCCTACCTTGCCCCACCCCACCCCACCCTATCCCATCCCATCCCTACCATGCTATACCATACCCATACCCATACCCATACCATGCTATACCATATTAACTACACTATACCATGCTCTATTGCACTATGCCCAGTAGCCCATCTACTCCCTGAATGTAGGTAGTACTCACAGAATTGTGGCATTTACATATGATAATGTATGGGAAACTCTGTCAATTTTAAAGCACAATGTAAATATTAGCTATTAATATGAACAGAAATAAAAACATCTGGCATAGATTCCCTAAATGAAACGAGTTTCCTTCCTTGCCCCTCCTGTCATCTCTCCTGTGTCCTCTCACTCCACCCTACCTTCCCCATTAGATTCTGAGGTCTTTGAGAAAAAGGGCTATTAAACGGTGGCTGGCAAATGAAATCCCTTGTTCTAAGGGTTAAAATCTTCCCTTCAACACCTCCCCCACTGCTCTGCAGATGCAGGAGGCCCATAGGTATTTATTGATGTTGTGGTTCAATCATTTCAGTCATGTCTGATTCTTCATGACCCCATTTGGAGTTTTCTTGGCAAAGATACTGGAGTGATTTGCTGTTTCCTTCTCCAGGTCATTTTATAGATGAGAAAACTGATGCAAACAGGGTTAAGTGTCTTGCCCAGAATCGCATAACTAGTAAGTGTTGGGGGCTAGATTTGAAGTCAGGTCTTCCTGACTCCAGGCCTGGCAACCTATCCACTGAACCATCTAGCTGCCCCTTTCATAGGGATAGAACACTGCATATATTTTCAGATTTTTTGATGTATTGATCGTTTTTTCTCTTCTTCCATTGTTTTCTTTTACAGTTTTCTTTGTTATAGGGGATGGATTTCTAAGAAGGATATAGAGGGAAATTTAGGAAATATAAAAATGAAAAATAGCAATGCAATTTATTTAAAAACACTTCATATTTGTCAGCCAATAAACATTTATTCAACACTTATTTTGTCCTAGGCACTGTATCTCTGGGGATACAAAGAAAGGTAAAAAACAGCTCTCACTCTCAAGGAACTCAATTTAATGGGGGAGACAACATGCAAATAACAATATACATTCAGGCTATGTTGGAAATGATCAACAGAGAGAAGGTACTCAAATGAAGAGAGATTGGGGAAAGCTTCTTGTAGAAGGTGGAATTTTAGTTGAGACACAAAGGAATCCAGAGAATCCTGAAGGTGGAGATCAGGAGGAAGATTGTTCTCATTTATGGGGAACAGTCAGTGAAAATGGCCAAAGTCTGGAGTCCCGTTCGAGGAAACTGAGGAGGGCAACGTCATTGGTGGAAGGTATATGTGATGGTATAAGATAGTGGAGGAGGTGGAGGTTATGAAGGACTTTGAATACCAAACAGAGGATTTTATATTTGGTACTGTAGGTCAGGACTGTCCAAAATGCAGGCCGCATGGGGCATATGTGGCCCTCAGATTTATGTGGCCCGCCTAAAATTTACATAAATGCTTTAGTAAATGAAGCTGAGCTACCTCAGAGCTCTCATTAAAATGGCAAATCAAAATATATTGTCTATTGTTTCAATAAAAACCTAAGGTTGGACAGCCCTGCTCTAGGTGATGAGGAACCACTGGAGGTTATTGAGCAGGGTGGTGACACAGTCAGGCCTGCATTTTAGGAAGATCGGTTTGATAGCTGACTGGAGGACAGACTGGAGTGGGGAGAGCCTTGTGGTAGGGAGACCCACCAGCAGACTCCTGTGCTAGTCCTGGTATGAGGTGATGAGGACCTACATTAGGGTGATGGCAATGTCAGAGGAGAACAGGGGGTGTATTTGAGAGATGTTATGAAGACAAAATTGCAGGCCTTGGCAACAGGTTGGATATGGGGGTTTAGAGAGAGTGAATCTCCCCTAGATTGGGAGCCTGAAGGATTGAGAAGATGATGGCACCCTTGACAGTAATTGGAAGCAGGGAGCCTTTGGGAGAAAAGATAAGAAACTCAATTTTGGACATGTTAAGTTTAATATATTAGACCTGTGCTCTTACCCTGGAAATTACTTTTTATATATTTTGTCTTAGTTCTCTCTCTGTCTCTCTCTCTGTCTCTCTCTATGTGTGTGTGTGTGTATATATATATATATATATATATATATATATATATATATATATACATATATACACACATATGTGTGTGTGTGTGTGTGTGTGTGTGTGTGTATTGTTCTTCCACAATAGAATGGTTTTGTTTTGTTTTTGAGACTGGTTCCTTTAATTTCACCTGGGCTGGAAGTGCAGTAGCCACTCATAGGCTGGATTCTACTCTTGATTGGCATGGACATTTTTAACCTGTTCTGTTTCTGACTTCTTTTGGTTTGCTTGGTGGCCCCCCCAGTCCTTGGGGCTCACCATATTGGTGCCAGACTTACATAGGACACCTGACCAGCTTTAGATCACCTCAGCTCCAAACTCTGAAGCTCAAGAAATCCTACCTGGTAGGAGGAGTTACAGCCTCTGCCTCTCTACAATAGAATGTAATCTCCTTGAGGATTGAGTCACATTTTTGTCATTTGTATTCCCAGAACCTTCCATAATTCTTGTTACATTAGTAGGAACCTAAAAAAATGTCTGTTGGGCTGGACTGAAAGCCCATAAAAGGTTTTAAAAACTCCTAAATTCAGATGGTGTTATGTATAAGAAAAATTTTATTGAAAAAAGAATAAAGGACACCCCAAATATACTTATGGCTTTACTTCTGTGACCTAAAGTAGAGTTATTTGAAAAGCCCCCTTTTCCCCCAAGCTTTTCAAGGCATGTCAAGGATTGTCAAGACCTGGCATTCTATCTCTATTCATGAAGCCTTCCATGCTCCACTTCTCTTGACGTTATCAGAGCCTCTTTGACGACCTGTTAGGCTGATCTCTGATGAACATCTTTTATTTTTGATGAGACAACAATTCCATCGACCAACTCTTCAACGATGGTTTTATAGAGAAAAGTTTTTGTCGGTTCTGTGAATGAAATGAAATTAAATGAAAGTTAGAGATTATGTGATACAAACATACTGATGCATTCCAAGGATCAAAAGACAGATCTCTGTCCAGGGCAAGGTGGAAAGTCCATGTATTTTATGCTTACTGAATTTTTAGGCAGAAAAATCCAATTAATTTTTCTTTTTGCTGATTTTGTAGAAAGATACCAGAGATATAACTAGGGCAGGTTAGAGCTTCATTCCAGGGCACATAGATTTAGAGGGTAATTGTAATACCTGGAGTTCTTTAAAAGCATAGAAACAACTCAGTTTAGCACCTAGTTAATAAGAAAAAAAATTAAGAAAAATAATATTCTGTCAAATCTCCTGCTCCCTTCCCCCAGAAGTCACCCCCTCAAGTAAGCTGTTCCTTGGCTATTTCCCAGCCTGTGTGAAGGGCTCCTCAACATGCTTTTTAGGATATATTTCATGCCATTTTCCCTGGGTATGTCTTGCTCTATTAGTCCTGGCAAGAAAATGACTAGTTTTGATTGAGTAATAAATCAATTAATCCTTCAAAATCATTCATTAAGTATTTATAGGCTTATTATGCACCAGAGGCTGGCAAAAATGAAACAGTTCCTGCCTTCAAGGAATTTACATTCTTTGGCTGGAGGCGACATGAACAGTGGAAAGGTCAATGAATTTGGAATCAGAGGTTATGAAATCAAATGCTTTCTCTGCTACTGTGTGACTTTGGGCAAATTCCTCCACTTTCTTGGGACTCAGTTTCCTTATTTGTAAAATCATATTTTGGGTTAGATAGTTTCATAGGCCCCCTCTACTTCTGAATCTATGGTCCTATGATCCTATATATAGAAGTATAGACAAACAGTAATTGTGGGAGGGGGCAGGAATATCTGGAAGGACCAGGAAAGACCTCATATAGGAGCTGGCATGTCAACAGGGCTTTGAAGGAAGCTAGAGATTCCAAGAGGTGGAGACGAAGAAGGAATGCCTGGGGCCAACCTGTGTGAAAGTATGGAAGGGAGAGATAGAATCTCCTGGGTAAGGAAGAGCAAGTTTGAAATGATAATGGTGAAATCTAGTCAATGTTGGAGAAAATCCAGAACCCTAGACTGATTTTAAGTAAATATCATTTTATTGATCTCAAATGCATAGAATAATTAGAATCAGGACAACAAAGTATTTCCAAGTAGAGATCTCTATTTTAATTACTAGATAAGGTTGATTTATAATTAACATATGGCAGGTGCTGACTCTTGTCATCCATATCCCTCCCTTAATATGGCGATGAAGAGAGGAGAGATTGGAGGAGAGAGTTATCCTCTGGAAGTCCTTAGTTTTAAGTCTATTATTGATAGACTAGAGACCAGGAATAAGGAAAATGATAAAAGAGAGGAGCTTGTGAATCTCTAAATTTAGAACTTGGGAAGGACCTTAGAAATCATCTGGTTGAACCTCCTCATTTTACAAAGAAAGTGAGGCCCAAGGAGGTTAACTGGTTTTCCTAAAGTTGCACAGATGGTATAGTGAAGATTTGGACCTATGTGCCCTAATGCCAGCCCTTGCTTTCCACGGCCAGCCAGCTGGGGGGTGCAGTGGTTAGAGCACCAGGCCTGGAGTCAGGAAGACCTGAGTTCAAATCCAGCCTCAGACATTTCCTAGTTGTGTTACTGTGGGGAAGTCACTTAACCCTGTTTGCCTTAGTTTCCTCCTCTGTAATATAAGCTCAAGAAGAAAATGACAGAACACTCCAGTATCTTTGCCAAGAAAACCCCAAATGGGGTTACAGAGAGTCGGACATGACTGAAAAGACTGAACAGCAGCTAAAGAAAAACAAACAGCTGGGATGGGAACTAATTTTAAAACCAGACAATCATTTTAGATTATGATTATTTTAGATTATGCAAGTTGGAAAGAATTTTGTCAGCATCTAAGTTGAATTTAATGAGAAAAAACAACCACTAAAACTACAAGGAATTTTATATTCTGTTATTGATGCATATGTCATGTTGGAGAAGTGATGAGGTATGGTAGAAAATGCCCTGCATTGGAGGTAAAATTCCAATCTTGGGTCCTGCCACTTGCTATATATGTGACCTTGGATGAATAACTTCTAGCTCTAAATCCTGTGTCAGCCAGATTTAAAACAACAACAACAACAAAAACCCTAAATTACACAAAAAGCACACAACAAAGATGTTTGGGTAGTTAGGTGGTGTGGTAGCTAGAGCTGTGGGTCTGATGTCAGGAAGTCTCATCTTCCTGAGTTCAAATCTGGCCTCGGACACTTATTAGCTGTGTGACCCTGGTCAAATAACTTAACCCCATTTGCCTCAGTTTCCTCATCTGTAAAAATGAGCTGGCAAAGGAAATGGCAAACCGCTCCAGTATCTTTGCCCAGAAAATCCTAAATGGGGTCACAAAGAGTCAGATATGACTGAAAAAAATGGGTTCGGGTTTCTATCTTCTACTGGGTGTTTCCATTTTGATCGTGGGATTTAATCTACAAGAGATCTTAGAGATTATCTAGTACAACCTCCTCATTTTTCAGAGGGGCCGATTGAATCCCAGAGAAGTAAAATGATTTGTTCAAGGCCATGTAGGTAGTAAATACTAGAAATGGGATTTGAACCTAGAACCATTGCCTCTAAATCCAGTGTCTTGTAAATTCACCGTGTCCCAAACTGACTTCATTCTCTTCACTTCCAAATCAGCTTTCCTCCCCAATTTGACTGTTATTGTCAATGACATTGCCTAAATCTGAATTGCAAAATATCAGAATTTTCTTCTATTCCTCGCTTGTGTTTTTCCACATCTAGTCAGTTCCCATATCTTGTCATTTCAGCCTTCAAGGATCATAAAGTCATAGATCTATGGAGGTCATCTGGTTTATCTACTTTAACTATTTTACAGATGAGGAAACTGAGGCACAGCAATATTAAGGCAACATAGGAAGTAAGTGGCAGAATTGAAATTCTAACTAGTTCCTGCCATTCCAGGTGTAATACTCTTTCTACCATTCCATTAACTCCTGAAATTTTTATTGTATTTTCCTTTTTTTCCATTGCCTCATCATCATGATACAATAGCTTTTTCTAGGCTATTTATATGTAGGAAATATTCAGGGATAACAAAACTTATCTAAAAGAGAGTCAGTAGTTAGATGGTCCAACCCCACCCCCACCCCCATCTGTACATAATTACAGAAGCCAATTTCCAGTGGGGGAGGGGTTTCAAAGGCTGAGAGAACAGCGTGTGGTCAACTTGTGCAGAAACTAGCCCAGGAAATGATAATGGGTGTGGAAAGTTATAGGAATGACAGAGAATCTTCAATCTCAGGGGAAGGGGGCACAGTAGGGAGTATTGGGCCATATGTCAGAGGGGAGCTAGAGTTAGCAGGGGGCCAGATGGGATGGGGGGGGGACTCAAATAGCCATTTAATAGAATTCATGATAGATGGGAACAGCTTACAAAGAGGTAAAAGAATGGAGGGGGTGTAATTTGGAGAATGTAAACCATTTAAAAACTCCCTATGATTGGGAGGGAGGGCATGAAATTCCTCAGGCTGAGAAGAGAGAAGTGGTGGGAAGATAGATGTTCTCGTACTCATTAAACGAGAATGAACCCAAGGGGCGAATAGTGGAGCAAGAAAATCCGGAGTTCTCTGATTGCTCACAGAATGCGAGGTTAGATGAAAGACAAATGAGCATGTAGAACAGGAGGTATGATGATCAAGAAACAGGGTGGTAAGACCAGCTTATGAAGAAATGCCAAGGATTCCTTAGCAGCCAGGTGGTGTAGTGGATGGAACCCTAGCCCTAGAGTCAGGAAGACCTGAGTCCAAATCCAGCCTCGGATACTAACTGGGTGACCCCGGGCAAGTCACTTAATCCCTGTTTGCCTCAGTTTCCTCATCTGTAAAACAGGGATAATAATAACACCTACCTCCCAGGGCTGTTGTAAGGATTAAGTGCGAAAATAATTGTAAAGTGCTTAGCATGGTTCCTGGCACATAGTAAGTGCTTTCTAAATGTTAGCTTTTATGGTGATGAGGAAGATCCAAGTTCAAATATGGCCTCAGATGCTTACTTGCTTTATGACTCTGGGCAAATCACTTAGCCTCTGTATGCCTCACTGTCCTCAACTCTAAAATGGGGATAATCATAACACCTATTTTTCAGGATTGTTGTGAGGATCAGATGAGATAATCTTTTTGAAGAGTCTAGCACTGTGCCTGGTACATAGTAGGCACTTGGTAAATGCTTCTTTCCTTCTTTCCTTATTCATCGTGCTTACCAGTTTAATAAAACTTTTTATATTTTCTCCAGACAAAAGTTTCAAATGCTAATAAGATTTTTATGTTTGCTCTGGACAAAAGTTTCTAGTGCCACTTCCCTCCCCCCATCCTGTTACCTAAATCTTGCTCTCTCTCTTCATCTAGCTCATTCAGTTCATACACATGACTTTAATTCATCCATTTAAAAATGATTGTGTTGGTTATATGTCTTACCTTTAAAACAAAGCAACCATACCCAACACAGCCATAACTAGCACTTTTGGTGCCCTAGACAAGCACCACAAAATTTACTCCAGGCAAAATAGCAAGAAAGATATCCTCCAATCAACTTTTCAAGACAAATTCTTTTTGGGCGTATGGGCAGATCTTACGATTAAGGCCTATTGGGAGCAGGGATAGACCTGTACAGGGGAGATAGGACACTCAGGACTTGGGTCTGTGGGTAAAGACCCCAACACTCCCAGGAGCCTCCTTCTAGGTCACTTAATGTTTCTGAGTCTCAGTTACCTCATCTATAAAAGGTCAATAATACTTGTAGTACTCACTCAGGTGCTGTGATTATCCTCTTTTTATAGTTGAGGAAATTGAACTATAAAGCAAAGGTTAAGTGACTTGTCTAGGGTCACACAGCTAGTAAGTTGCTGAGACTGGATTTGAACTCAGGTCTTCCTAACAATAATAACAATTAACATTTATATAGCCTTTACTACGTGCCAGGCACTGTGCTAAATGGACTAATGGGAAGCAAGTACTTCCTATGTAAATATGAGCTATTATTGTAATTATTTAATTGCAAATCTTCATCTCTACCTAATGTATGTAATCGCTATTGAAAGAAATAGTCTTGTGGGGAAAAATCCCTAGAGAAGTTACTTACCTTTTTTAGCTCTGTTTTCAAGCCCAGGACTGAAAAAAACACACACACACAAAAATCAAACAACTTTTCACAATTCATTCCTAAAGAACCCTAAAACCCATTCCATTTTCATTTTTGAAAACTGAAAGCTGGACACTGAAACATTAATTTATTGCTTCTTTTTATCCCTCCCTTTTCTGTATCTCAATGCTTAGCCCAGTCCATGGTACACAGTAGGCTTTGGATAAATACTTCTTAACTTGAATTGGTTTAGTTTGCCCCAATGTGGGCAATCAGGAATTTGCCTGTAGGTTTGGGGTATGAGGAAGAAGGTGGAGCGAGCCCTTGGAAATTCTGTGGTGCAGTTTGGCATCATGGCAATTTGCACCCCCCAGCGTGGAGGTAGCCTCAGTCTGATTTGAGTGAGATGAGAAGGAAGAGCGGCCAGGAAGAGGAATGCCTGTTTCCTGATCCGTCTGCTTCTCCACTTACCCTCCCTCTTCATCGAGCAGGCGGCGATAGGTCTCGATTTCATTCTCCAGGCGAGTCTTGATGTCGAGGAGTCGCTTGTAGTCAGTGCTCTGGCTCTCAGCTTCGTCCCGGATCTGAATGAGCTGGGCCTCCAGTGAACTGATTTGGTTTTGGGTTTGCGAAAGCAGGGTGCTGTATCCAGCTTCTGTCTCTGACAAGCTGCCTTCGAGGGATTGTTTCTGATAGAAGGAAACCAATTATATAACGAAAGGAAACACCGTGCTGTGAGATAAACATCAAAATACTTTATTTTTCGCTTTTAAAATAATTATGAAGGCACTTTGACAATCATTTATCCATTCTATTCTGTTAACCATCTTTCATGAGTAAGTAGGACAATGAGCCGCATCACCTTTCAGGTTGACAAGATGTTTGTAGGTTGGAGAACTTTGGGGATTCCGCTGCAGGATGGTGCAGTGGAAAGAGCCTTATATTTAGACAGAGAACCTGGGTTCATATCCTGACTCAGATGCTTACTAGCCATGTGACTTTGGGCAAGTCACTTAACCTCTACGGGCCTCAGTTTCCTCATCCGTAAAACAAGAGGTGGACCAAAAGCCCTTAAAGACTCTTCTAGCTCTAAACCCATGATCCAATGAACCCACTTTGTTTAATCTTTGTTGAGTGCTTTGAGGAAGGGTTAGGTACCCCAAAAGGCACCCTGAGGGCCTCTGTCTTCCATTCTGAGTCCATTTACCTTTTGTGAAAATACAGGTTCCCAAAAAGCACAGAAAAAATCCTGCTCTCCCTCTTCAGGATATTATGAACAAAATAATGAATGCTAGGAAATCCTCTGCCAAGAGCCAGCTAGGTAATCTAGCAGAAAGATAGCTGGGCCTGGAGTTAGGAAGACCTGAGTTCAAATCTAGCCTCAGATACTCACTAGCTGGGTGACCCTGGGCAAGTTACCTTTGTCTGCCTCAACTGTAAGATGGGGATAATAGTAGTGTTTACATTGAGACAGAAAGAGATAATATTTATAAAAAAAAATTTAAGAGTGCCTGGTACATGGCAGGGGTTTAATAAATTCTTGTTCCCTCTTTCCCCTCCTTTACGCAATAAGAACGTGCTAGGTATTTTCCTGTTTCGTCTTTAACCTTAAGAGGTTTTCGGTGGTATTTGTTTCTCTCCCTCTGCAGCATGATCTATGTGTATGATTCCCATATATTGTACCTCTGAGAGGACAAAGACCATTTTAATGTAATTCTGGTCTTCTGGATGCTAGCTGGCACTTGAGGCATGTGAGTGAATACTTAAATGCTTATAATTGTCATTCTGATAGTAATTGCAAGCTTACGAGAGTAAAAAGAAAAATGATTAAAAAATTGTTAGAGAAGTTATAAGTACGCATGCATTTTTAATACTCACTAAATACACAAAGACAATCTATATGGATCAATTCTCCTTCAAGTAAGAGTGCATCCTTACAACCTCCGGAGAGATAATACTGGTGAATTAATTATGAATACTGTCCAGTGTTTCCTTAACACAGAGCTCATTTTGCACATTTGTAGTGTTTCATTCATTCATTCACAATCTATCTATTGAGTAACTATTAAATGAGGGATAATGTGCCTTTCGTTGTTGAGTCACTTTCAGTTATGTCTGACTCTCTGTGACCCCATGTGGGGTTTTCTTGGCAAAGATATTGGAATATTTTGCCATTTCCTTCTCCAGTTCATTTTACAGATGAGGGAACTGAGGCAAACAGGGTTAAGTGACTTGCCCAGGGTCACACAGCTAATAAGTATTTGAGGCTGTATTTGCACTCAGGAAGAGTGTTCAGTTAGATGATATAGTGGAGAGAGGGCCCGGCCTGGAGTCAGGAAGACCTGAGTTCAAATGTGGTCTCAGTTGCAAACTAGCCGTGTGACCCGGGTAAGTCACTTAACTTCTCTGTGCCTCCAGTTTCCTCATCTGTAAAATGGAGGCGATAATACCACCTACTTTCCAGGGTTGTTTGTGAGGACCATATGAGATAATAATTGTAAATCCCTCAGCTCAGTGCCTAGCATATAAGTGCTTTATAAATGTTAGCTAGGCATTAAAGCCTTTTACGACCTGTCCCTTCCTGCTTTTTCAGTATTCTTAGGCTCTTTCACCCTCTACTCATTCTTTGATCCTCTGCACCAGCCTCCCACCCCACACTCGAATTTGCTGACTCTGTGCATTTTGCCCTGGGCTAGAATGTACTTCCTCCTGGACATCGCTTTCTGACCGCCCGGCTTCCTCCTAGACTGAACGTTAGCTTTTACTAGCGGACTTTTGTGGTTCCTCCAGCTGCCAGTGCTTTCTCCTCTGTGATTCCCTTCTGTCTACTCTTTTTACAGGGTGTCTGTCCCCAAAGTCTTAGTCCAGTCTTAAACCTCTGATACCTTTTTAGTCTTAAGAGCTTAAAACTGCACTAAGGTTTTTGGGACACCCTCTAGATCTTGTATGTACTTAGTTATTTACATGTCGCCTTCCCCTGTTAGATTGCCAGCTCCTTGAGGGCAGGGGTTTGTCTTTTGTATCCCCAGGGCTTAGCACAGGGCCTGGCTTATAGAGTAGGTGCTGAATAAATACTTGTTAGCTGACTGACTGATTTAATGATTGACACGGCTTCTCAGCCTCTCAGCGTCAGGCATTACAGACACGTGCCAGAGCTGCATTGATGGAAGCAACTTTCCCATCTAGAGTTGCCTGAAGTGATGAAATCTCAAGTTTGGACCAAAAAAAAAAATAAAAACCCTACTAAGTGCAAAGTTTAATAAGGATTCTAGCTTTAAGACAAAATTTGCTTTATGGTGAATAGAGGTATTTCAGGGGCTCTAATGTTTGTCAAGTGGATTTGATGATACCATTAGTCATTTCGTTTCCAGGTTTTTTCATCGTGGGAAGTTCACTGGAAACATTCTCCTGTGAGCTAATGGATACACTAACAAAGTATAAAACTTGTATTTCTGAGCTAACCTTTTAAAGAGGGGTTCTTAACCTTGTTTGTGTAATGGACCCCTTTGACAGCCTAAGGACCTTTTTTTCAGAGCTGTTTTTAAATGCATAGAATAAAAACATAGGATTACAGAGAAAACAAATTCTATTGAAATAGTTATATATATATATATTTTTTTTAAAGTTCATGAACCTCTGGTTAAGAATAATAGTTAGCATTCATGTAGCTCCTTAAGGTGTACAAAGCACTTTACAGAAAACACCATCTCAGCTGATCCTCACAACAACTTTGTGATGTAGGTGCTGTCATGATGCCCATTTTACAGACGAGGGAATTGAGGAACCCAGAGATTAAGAGACTGATTTGCTCAGTCAGAGAGCTCATGACCTGTCTGGGGTGGGATTTGAACTCAGGTCTTTCTGATTCCAGGACTAGCATTCTAGCCAGTGTGCCAACATTTTTTTAATGTTAAGAATGAAAGTTTTTACCAAGGATGATAATATTCAGTAATTTCCTTGTTTCTGATATGAAACCATGCCAATATCTCCTTTCTGAGATTCGCTTGTGTTTCCTTTGCATGCATATTATATATACTTTAATGTGTGGATGCAATTCTCCCTGATGGATTGGAATCAGGGACTATTTAATTTCTGTCTAGGTAGCTTCACTGCTTAGTCCAGTGCCTAGCACACCAATGCTTCTTGATTGGATGGATTATCTGCTGAACACAATTTATAGGTGGAGAAATAATAGCTAGCATTTATTGTGCCAGGAACCTTACAAATATTATTTCATTCGATCCTCATACCAACCCTGGGAGGTAGGTGGCTGTTATAATTCCCATTTTTCATCTGAGGAACCCGAGGGAAACAGAGGTCATTAGTTAAGTGTCTGAGGATGGATTCGAACTCAGGACTTTCTGACACCAGGTACAACAGTGATCTATCATATCACCTAGTTGCTTTTAATTTCCGTGTTTTACCTACCAAGGCAAAGGCCGACTCCAGCTCAATCTCCAGGGACTGTGAAGTCCGTTTCAGCTCTGATATCTCAGTCTTGGCAGAATTGGATTCATCAGTGGCAAAGGAGATCTGCTGCTGTAGCAATTCACTCTGAAATGATGCCATAGTGAAGCAGGTTGAATGCCATTAGAGATGCCAAGACTTGGCTTATGACTTTGAGCACACTTTGATTTACCTTGTTATTGAACCAAGTTTCAACATCTCTGCGATTCTGTTCGGCCAGGGCTTCGTACTGAGCTCTCATGTCATTCAGAAGTTTGGTCAGATCAGTCCCAGGAGCGGCATTCATTTCCACATTCACATCAGAATTTGCAGCCTTTTGTAGACCTTTCATTTCCTGGATTAAGAACAATTAGTGAGCTATAGTAACCTGGTGAAAACAGGAATGTGCCACAAAATTCACTTCAACCACAGTACAGTTTCTTTACCTTTTCAGATTGCTATCATAAACAAAGCAAAATATTTGAAAGGTGGTGTTTATTTTGGTGTCTTGAAATATGCGTACCTCTTCATGGTTTTTCTTGAGATAAGCCACTTCCTCTGTCAGGGTTTCGATCTGCATCTCTAGGTCTGTCTTGGTCAGAGTTAGGTCGTCCAAGACTCTGCGTAGACCATTGATGTCAGCTTCCACGCTCTGGCGGAGGGCCAGTTCAGTCTCATACCTTGAAAAAGATATTGACAATTTTTTTGAGCTGATCAGTCAACAAATATTTATTAAGTTGCCGTGATGTGCCAGACACTGTGTTAAGAGCTAGGGAACCTAAGAAAGGGAAAAGACAGTTCCTGCCCTTGAGAAACTCATAGTCTAATGGGGGATTCAACGTGTAAGCAACTATGTAAAAATAAGCTATATACAGGATAAATTGGAGGTAACAAAGGAAGACGTAATTTTGATATAAATTACACCTTATGCTTTTAAAGTTGTAGACTATATTAGCAGAAATATTTCTTCTTAGAAATTAATCCTTCAAATACTTTATGAAGGGGCTCTCAAGATCATAGATTTAGAGGCTATATGATCCAACCCCCTCATTTTACAATAAGAAGACTGAGGCCTGGAGAGTTCAGATGACTTCTTCAAGGTTACACAGCTTGTAAGTGGTAGAGCCGGGTTTTGAACCCAGGCCCCCTGACTCTAAATCCAGGGCTCTATCCATGGTATTAGGTCATCTTCCCACTAAAAAGGCCCCAATATTTCAGTACTTCAGCTATCTAGTAGAATATATATGGTCCTTGAGGGCAGGGGTGGGAGGGGCATCTAGGTGGCACAGTGGATAGAATAGTAAACCTGGAGTCAGGAAGACTCATCTTCCTGAGTTCAAATCTGACCTCAGACACTTACTAGCTCTGTGACCTTGGCAAGTCACTTAACTCTGTTTGCCCTACTTTCTTTGTCTGTAAAATGAGTTGGGGATGGTGACGGCAAACCACTCCAGTATCTTTGCCAAGACAACCCCAAATGGGGCCACAAAGAGTTGGGCACAGCTGAAACGATTGAATAACAAGAGGGCAAGGGATTATTATAATTTTTTTCAGTGACTTGCACTTAATAGGTGCTTAATAACTTTTTATCAAATTGAATAGGATTAAATGACAATTTTATTGAAGAGGGGGTAGATTTAAACCCCTCTGGTACTTAGTAGACACTTTCAGAGTTGCTGTGGTAAAAAAAAAACTCATCATTCTAGGGTCAGTCTGGTTATGTAGCTAGGTTGCTCCTTCAGTGACAAACAGTCCATTGCTATACCAGAATTTAATTGGACCTGGCGGAATTGATGCTTTGCTGGTGTCCCCTCTGAGAATGCACAGTGGCTGTATCTTGCAAATCTCAATTTGCTATATAAGTGCTAGCTCTTGGGTAGGATTCCTGTGAGCAATGACATCCCCCAGTGTATTTACGAAAAATAAGATTTAATAGTAGTCATTTTCCAGGATTTCACCTGTTCACCTTAGGCCTATTAGGTCTAAGGCAGTGCTATAATGATCTGTAGTGCCAGTCGGGAAATAGGATTACACCTGTTCCATAAGGTCTAAGGCACTGTTATAATTGTAGGATCATTAGGGAAATAGGCACTATTTATACGCCTCTTTTTTGTTATAAATATCTATTATAGTAGAAATAGCAGAAAAGGAGCAATTCAATCTGAAGACTTGTATCTGGAATCAGAAGACTTGGGTTTGAGCTCTAGTTCAATTGCTTCCTGGCTGCAGTATGATGGGCAAATTACAACATCTTTCCAACCTTCAGCAAAGTGGATTACAGGCACATAGCTCAAGGACTGGGAAGGATCTCAGAAGGTATCTAGCTTCAACACCCTCATTTTACAGATGAAGAAACTATGGCCCATGAAAGTTAATTGACTTTCCCAAGACCACACAAGTGCTAGAGTGCCAGCCCTGGAGTCATGAGAATTTGCCTTCAAATTTGACCTCAGACACTTACTAGCTTCGTGACCTTGGGCAAGTCACTTCCCCATTTGCCTCAGTTTCCTCATCTGTAAAATGAACTGGAGAAGGAAATGACAAACCACTTCAGTATCTCTGCCAAGAAAACCCCAAATGAGGTCATGAAGAGTTGGGCATGATTGAAACTACTCAACAACTACTTCTGACTCTAGGTGCTTTTAGATTTTTCTGAGCATCCAGATGCTCTTTCCACTGTCCTATGCTAGAGCAGGAAAGGGATCTTAAAAGTGATTTAGTTCAACCTCTTCTTTTTACAGAAAAGAAAACTGAGGTCTAGAGAGAAGTGACTTGCCCAAGGCCACACAGATAGCAAGTGGCAGAGCCAGGATTCCAGTCTGGCTCGTCTACCTCTAAATCAATTCAGGTATATTGTCTTTACCCTTTATGAAGTAGATAATATTTGTGCTGTCTACATGAGAGGGTGCTTTGGGAGAGAAGTTCTCTTCGGACTAAAGTACTATATGGTTTTGTTGGTCAGTTGTTTCAGTCGTGTCTGACTCTTTGTGACCCCATTTGGGGCTTTCTTGGCAAAGATCCTGGAGTGGTTTGCTATTTCCTTCTCCAGTTCATTTTACAGATAAAGAAACTGAGCCAAATAGGATTAAGGCGCTTGCCCAGGGTCACACAGCCAGTAAGTGTCTGAGGCAGAATTTGAACTCAGGTCTATCCTGACTTTATGCCTAGCATTCTGTCCACTGAGCCACCCAGCTGCCCAAAACACTATATAGTTTGTTATTATTAGTGAGACTAGTACTAATATCAGGTTTCCTTTCCCTCCCACCCAACCCTTTGCCACTTACTTTAATCTGAAGTCATCAGCAGCTAATTTCACATTGTCAACCTGGAGCATGATGTTGGCATTGCTAAGAGTTGAATCCAAGATCTGGACGTGAAAGAACATAATGAAATGTATTCTAAATTTCCCTGTGCTGTGATAGAACCTTGATGAGATGGCAGGCTACCCACTTCATCGCTTTTCAAAGTAGTGTGCAAAATTATCTAGTTCTTCAATAACAACATTCATTCAACAATTATTTTACCTTTCTTCTAACACAATTTTTGGACAAAGATGACAATTGAGAGCAATTCTTTACTAGTGAATCAAACTTTGGATTCTTGGAAATAATTCTATTTATTTCCTTTTAACATGAATGATATAAGAACAAGGAAGTTAAAAAGGAAATAATCACTGTTATTTTTCAATATATATTCTATTATTTCATTTTTCTTGGCCAAGATGGACGTAGTTACAAGATGCTCTAGGAAATTAGTCTGACCATTTTTAGTTTAACTGCAGTTCTTAGCAATAATGACATTTCTTACCTTTTGTCTGAGTTCTTCAATTATCTGGTAATATTCGGAGTAGTCCCGATTTTCTCCATGGCTGGCACTGCCAGGCCCAAATTTCTTATACCATTCTTTGATTTTATGTTCAAGTTCAGTGTTTGCCTCCTCTAGAGCTCGGACCTTGTCTAGGTAGATTGCCAGGCGGTCATTCAGGTTTTGCATGGTTCCCTTTTCATTGCCAGAGAGAAGCCCATTTCCACCCCCACCAAAATTGTATCCACCAAAGGTGCCGCTGAAACCTCCGCCTGAGGAACCACCCAGACCATACTTTTTCCCTGTGGTTCCCCCTCTCCCTTGGCCAGAACTGAACTGCCAAAGGCTTGACTTTTGGGCAGAGTATGACATGGTGTTCCCACTTCAACCCTCCCAAAGTAAGTACCTCCAGCAGTGTGTTAGAGAGATATCAATTAATAGCCCTTTTATACAGGATAAAGTGGGCGTTTCATGCCTGATACTGATCACTCGAAGGCTTTTTTGTTTTTTAATGACATCTGCAGTCCTAAATTATTTTCATTAATTGTTTGTTAAACCTTCCCCTGTATTTGTTTAAAGGTACTGAAGATGCCTCTGGGTGTTGATTATCTCACCCTTAGAGGAATGAAGCTTATATCTTGATGTGATTTCAGCCTAGCTAAGCATTTATTTTCTTCTATCATATTGCAGGCCCCCACATACATTTTCTCAATTTTTTTGTGGCTGCCTGATAATCATTTATTTTTCTTTGGAATGACATGGTAGAAGGGTCATTCACCCCCCCCCCCACTCCCTGACCCCCACCATGGAATGAGCTGATGGTTTTTTTTAGTCTGGTTCAGAGATTACAAAGTGAGGTAATAGCATGGGGCAAATCCTCATCCTGTGTGGCATCCAAGGGCTCCCATGTGTTTTGATGATATGAGGATTTAAAAACACATAACATGGAAGCTGAGTGTTATGGATTTTAGCATATCTCTGATTACTGTTGAAGTTCTTTAAATATATGTAAGAAGATGAGATCAGAATTGTGAAATTTTCCCAGAAGCCTGCAGATTGTTTGCTTGTGGTTTCTTAGGAAAATTGTAACAGAGTGGATAGAGTCCTGGACTTGAAGTCAGGAAGACTTGCATTCTAGTCCTACCTGTGACACATACTATCTGTGTGACCATTAGCAGGCCATCTAAACTCTCTTGTGTGGAAGACAACTCTGTTAAGACTATTATTTACAAATGAGTTGCTCATCGTACAAGGAGTTTCCAGTGCCTGGCACATAGTAGGCGTTTAATAAATATTTACTGACGACTGATGTAATCATAGTTCTAGATATCCCAGCCCTAAAAAAGTAGGAAAGTTGAGGCATAATGGATAGATTGATGGCTTGGAGTTAAAAATACCTTGATCCAGATCCTGCCTCTGATACTTAATAGGTTTGTGATCCTGGGCGTCTCTCAGCTGTGGGTATTTTCTCTGGCTATCCCTCATGCCTGGAATGCTCTCTCTCCTCCATTGCACCTACTGACCTCCTTGGCTTTCTTTTGGTTGCAACTAAAATCCCTTTTTTTACTGGAAGCCTTCTCCACCCACTCTCAATTTTAATACCTTCTCTCTGTTAATTGTTTCCTATTTATCCTACATATCTTGCTTTGTATATATTTGTTTCCATGTTGTCTCCTTCATTAGACTGTAAGCTCTTTGAGGGCAGGAACTATCTTTTGCCTCTTTTTGTATCCCCAGCTTTTAGCACATTTCAAGGAGCATAATAAGAATGTTTGTTTATTGATTAGTCATGTTAATCTTTATGCATACATTAGTTAACTAGTTTCTTTATTCATCTACTCATTCACTTATCTATTGATTAATTAATTTATTTTTCAAGTCATGTAATCTTATGTCATAATGCCTCATAATTCTCTATGACATCTCTTAACTGATAAAATTTTATGTCTTTTCTTTGAAAAGTATTTGGATTGCAGGTATAGTAGGCAAAATAACTCATTCAGATTAATTTAAAGTTAAACTGCTTCTTATCAGTCAATCTCCAGTAAAGGTTGTTGTCTTACCAGGTTTGGAGGCAGGTCAACTTACATGGAAGATTCTCTTCTTATTGGATTTAAATACTGTAGTAAAAAAAACAAAAACAAAACAACTTTAAGCTCAGAATTCTGGGGGTAGCAAAATGGATCAAAAATCTGGTCTTTATTGCCTTGCCACAAATTTAAATTATCTTCATGACATCTGATATCAAGACCTTTGCAATAAATCAACAAGTTGGCACAGAGGTCAACTTCTTTTTCTGCTGTTGTTGACAAAGTCTCATGCTTAGGAGGAATCATTTATAGGTAATTAAATTTTGTGAGAGTCATTCTGTGCAAATTCTTTATGGACTTCCTTTCATATACTTTAATGTACTTTCCATTCAAATTTGTTTCTTTGTTTTAGCCATCCTTCTTCTTAGGTAAAAGAAAAAAAATTGTTCGACTAATCATTTTCTCAGAGGAAAAAACCTAAGTATCTATTGACTTTGTTTAGCTTTTACAAAGTGATTGTTGTTGTTGGTCCTTAGTTTTTGAAGAGGACCAGTCACATCATGGGGTGATGTCTTAACTTGTGCGTAGATTGGAATTAATTAAGTGAGGCAGAGTTGTGCAATGAGCAACTCATTTGTAAATAATAGTCTCAACAGAGTTGTCTTCCACACAAGAGAGTTTGAATGGCCTGCTAATGGTCACACAGATAGTATGTGTCACAGGTAGGACTAGAATGCAAGTCTTCCTGACTTCAAGTCCAGGACTCTATCCACTCTGTTACAATTTTCCTAAGAAACCACAAGCAAACAATCTGCAGGCTTCTGGGAAAATTTCACAATTCTGATCTCATCTTCTTACATATATTTAAAGAACTTCAACAGTAATCAGAGAAATGCTAAAATCCGTAACACTCAACTTCCTGAGTCATTGAAGTCTAGTGGCAGGACAAGAGTCAAGATGACTGGTAATGGCCCAGGATGCAGTGGATGGATGACCTTGGTGTCTTCAATGTCTGACTCTAAGTGCTCCATAGTGACGGCTTCAACCGTCTTCATGGCCATTGGAACAAATTATTTTCATCTGCCCATGTTACAGGGGGAAGTCTTCAAATGCTTGGGGTTGACATTTCCCTAACTCACCAACAAGCTGCAGGTTTGAGACCTCAACCTGGTTTATCCCATCTTTTGAGAACAGTTTAACCAGGGTGTGACCACTGTGCATGCTACAGCTTTACAAGGTGATATTTACCGAGAAGACAGCAAAAACAGGGGCAGCTAAGAGGCATAATGGCTAGAGAGCCAGGCCTGGAGTCAGGAAGACTCATCTTCCTGAGTTCAAATATGGCCTCAGACACTTAGTAGCTGTGTGACCCTGGACAAATCATTTCACCCTGCTTCCCTCATCTGTCAAATGAGCTGGAGAAGGAAATGGAAAATTATTACAGTATCTTTGCCAAGAAAACCCCCAAATGGGGTCATGAAGAATCAGACATAACAGAAAATTACTGAACAACAACAGTAAAATGGCAAAAACAGAAGCATAAACTTTCCCTTGAACTGGGGTACACTCTCGCCTTTGCCACTTTGGTTCTTGGGGGAGAGTGAGTTCATCTGGAAAGCCATTTCTATGTAACATTTACTGCATGAAGTTCTCTTTCAAATTTGACAAGGCAGATGCCTGAGTTACTATTGCTCCCTTTGGCTGAATTGACCTATTTCTCTGTGGGATTGGGCTTGGGACTTTGCTCCTCACTGGGCTAGACTATCCACAAAATCTGGCACAGACTCCATCTTCTGAACCTTCCTCTGGCATCTCTCATACCTACTCCTTCACCTAAGAGCAGAAAAATACAAATGCAAAGAGGCAAAAAACAGAGGTCCAGGTTCATGGGTCACATCTTAGTTTGGGTAAGGAGGTAGCAGGAGACTGTTGTCTCTACTGCTACTTCTATTACTCTCAGCAACAGCTGGACTATTTCCTCTTGGTTTCATGGTGGCTGCAGGTGAGAGAGGACCTCCCACCTGGTGGAGGCTCAGTGTATCTTCCTTGCTCGCACCCAGAGAAAGAAAAAAGTTAAATAGCTAATATGTCAATGTCATTGTACTGCATACTGTCTGGAGATTATAACCTTCTTTTTTTTTGGAAGGGAGAAGGCAGGGCAATTGGGGTTAAGTGACTTGCCCAAGGTCACACAGCTAATATGTCTGTCAAGTGTCTGAGGCTGAATTTGAACTCAGGTCCTCCTGACTTCAGGGCCAGTGCTCTACTCACTGTGCCACCTAGTTGCCCCATAACTTTCTTTTTTAAGTATTGAAGGATCCTTATGTGGGAGAGGGTATGATAAATCATTATACCCTTTATAAAACACCACTGAAATGTTGCAACTAGCTATACCACCTTAATATTGCAAAACTCTGCTGTAACTTACAATCAGGCCAGTAATATAGTCTTGATCTCTCACTCTCATTAAGGAACCCCCCTCAGCTTTGAAGAAACCCAGATGTTTGGTTTGGGGGCTCCCACTCACTGAAAGAGTGGCATGTGACTCTGGGCAAGCCGTTGTAACTCCCCCCCCCCACCCTCTGCCCCGGCTTTGCAAACCCAGATGTTGGTTTGCATTTGGTGTGTTTATAATGTATGTTTGTAATTTGTTTGTATTTGCTCTGAAGTTCAGGTTTCTGGCTTTTCCTCTTGAACTAAGTGAATGATACTTGTATGTTGGATTAAAGGGAGATTATTAACCCCTTACAGTTACTTTCCTTAGTAAAGCAGATCAAAGAACCTGTGTTAGCAGCCCTTTGTGTGCTGGTCGTTGTTGGTTTTACTCAGCCACAGTAGCTGCTAGCGAGACTGTTGTTACAAACATCTCTTCCTAGCTCTCTGTTGAGTCCCCAACTATTTAGTTTTCAGTCTCTGAAGAGCTGCCCCAATGCCTTTAGCCACTTAGTGGCCTGCTCAGCTCAATATTCTTTCCAGAGCTCTCCTATGCCTAGGATCATCCCATCTTCTTCACTCATCTTAGCTGCCTGGAGCCAGAGTATCTTGGGATCCTAGCTCTGGACCTCACTGTTGTTCAGTTGGGTTCTACTCTTTCTGATCCCATAGGGGGTTTTCTTGGCAAAGATCCTGGAGTGGTTTGCCATTGCCATGGATTAAGACAAACAGAGGGTAAGTGACTTGCCCAGGCTCACACGGCTAGTAAGTGTCTGAGGCCAGATTTGAACTTGGGTCTTCCTGCCTCCAGACCCAGTGGTCTATTCACTGAGCATCTAGCTGCCTTGCATACAGTCCCATAACTACCAACTATAAGGCCTTGGATAAGTAATGTAAAACATGCCCAAAGTATTGTTGGAGAGGTTGCTATAAGCTGGGGAGTATCTCAAGTAGGATTCAAAAGCTGGGAGAGGGCCATAGGACATTGATAGCTTCCTATTTTAACGGATGATTCTTACTAATTGGGTGGTAAGCTCAGTTGTTCACTGCTGCTGAAGGGCTGCAAGTACTGTCAAGGCTCTTGAAATTTTTAGCTGTGGGGCAAAGTTGAATGTCCTACCTTTAGTTGTAGCTCTTTTTCTCTACATTCAGCCCTGGGCTTTCTACCTGGGTGCCTGATAATCTCCCTTCACCAAAGGAATGTATTTATAATGTCGTTTCTATGGCATTAGCTACCACCCCACCTCGTTCCTACTTTTATATAAGGTCATGATATGGAAGAATCAATTATAATATTAAATGGGGCCATCCTTGTATTTTGTATAGTTGTAGAGGGCCGCACTAGGACCAGTGGGTGGTAGCTACAGGGAGGCTGATTTTTACTTGGTATAAGGGAGACAAAAACAGCTCCAGCTAGCTCTAGGTGGAATGGGATTCTGCCTAAGCTGTCAGTGGTGGTTGCCAAGTAGAAAGTGAATGTCGTAGGGAATGTTCCTGCCTTGGGTGAGAGATTGGACTAAAGGCTCTTGAAAATCACTTTCAACTCCGAGATTCAGTGATTATGATATTGGTAATAAGCTCTGATGTCATTGGACCCTCATGGAAACTTTGATGAGTGGAAGGCATAGCCATCCAGTGGAAAAAGAGAATAATCCCATTCCAAACCCTACAAAATGAAAGCCTCCATTGAGCAAAAATTACCAGAGCTCTAAAAATTGGAATTATTAGGATAAATGAATAAAAAACTTAAAGTGATTTAGAGTTCTGTCTGTGATTGTAAAACTAATGTTACAGATTTTATTGTGTGCAAATGAAAAAGCTGTTTTTGTAGCTTTAGTAATTCTAGGGATTAATACTTTGCATATTACTAGCTCCAGTAAGTTTCTTTTGAGTGAGAAATGTGATTATTTTTTTACAGAATTTGCATAGCCTTTAATAATTTTCTATATTTTCGAGATGACTTTTTCATCTCCTATGTTTGAATTTCTGTACAGGCTGGCCCCTGTACCTAAAACACTCTCCTTCCTCTGCCTCCAGAAATTCCCTTCAAGGCTCAAATGAGGTACCTCCTGTATGAGGCCTTTCTGATCTCCCCAGCTGAAATTACCAGGCCCTTCTCTCTTCAGTGTGTCTATAAGTCTAAGTTTATGTTCATTGTTTCCATGACACTCTCTAGCCATCTCATCCTCTGCCGTCCCCTTCTCCTTTTGTCTTCAATCTTTCCCAACACCAGGGTCTTTTCCAATGAATCCTATCTTCTCATTATGTGGCCAAAGTATTTAAGCTTCAGCTTCAGTATTTGATTTTCCAGTGAATAATCTGAATTAATTTAAGTACTGACTGATTTGATGTCTTTGCTGTCCAAGGGACTCTCAAAAGTCTTCTCCAGAACCACAATTTGAAAGTGTTAATTATTCAGTGCTGCTCAGCGATCGGCGTAATGACAATCTGCAGTTCCAAAGATGAAGCATGCTGTCCACCTCCTCTGGGCTCAGGGTGCAGAATGAGGCACCATTTTCAGACAGAGCCAATTTGGGAGTTTGCTTTATTTAATTATATTAAATAAATTCTCTTTTTCTTTTTATTCAGTTGAGAGAGGAAGTGGAAAAGAAAATAAATGTTTATTAATTTAAAAATGGCACTGAACAAGAAGAAAAAAATAAAACCTCACTTTTTGTGTCTTTAAGAATCAAGTTTAGGTCATGGGATATATATCATATCCAAGTTGTAGGTAGGCGTTTATCCATTTGTGAATTCATCAGGAGAGACCAGGCAGTTTGCAACAGAAGTCAGCAGCAACGGGAGGTAGTCTCAGCAGGAGACATCTCCTAGATGATCTTAGTTTCCAAGCAGGTATATAGGACAAGAGAAAGGTTTCAGTTACTTGTAGAGAGTGTGACATGTTTGTGTTTTTGCCAAGGGTGAGCCACAATTCTTTTACATTTGGTGCAATCCTGTGCCTTCTGTGTACCAAGCTCTGAGGACTAGATGTCTTTTTGAAGAAACTCTGCCTTTTGACTCAAGGGTGCCCTGCCATATTAGCTAATAGAAAGCCATCTCTTCAACTCAGTCACATGGCTAACATTGGGACCCATCATGCTGAGACCTAATGTTTTGGCTGGAACCAAGTCAGGGAAAAGTGAGCTCATAGCTTCTGAATTCTGGCCCCGTTGCAAGCAGCCTCTGGGTGTCAGTGGATGATTCACAATATGGCCAAGGTGGGCTGAGCAGGCAGACTCTCCCTACCAGACCCTCCCTACCACATTCCCCTTCATTTTACAGAAAAGGAAACTGAGACCCAGAGAGGAGAAGTGATTTGTCCAAAGTCATATAAGTAGTAACCATGACATGAAAAGGACTGAGGAAAGTTCAGAGGAAGGAGGTCATTTAACGAGAAAGGGAGAGATTTGGCCATATAATAATGGCTCACTTTTATAAAGCACTTACGGGTTTACAAAGCTCTTTAATACATTTTCTCATGTGATTCTCAAAGCAACCCTGGGAAGGATGCTTTTATCCACATTTTAGAGGTTAGGGCACTTGACTGTCTTTTTTTCTTCTTCTTCTCATATTTGTATCCCCAGCACAGTGCCTGGCACATAGTAATCACTTAATAAATAAATAAATTATCTTTCTCTATCTATGTATCTATCCATGTATCTATGTATTTATCTACGTGTCTGTCTATCTATCTATCTATCTATCTATCTATCTATCTATCTATCTATCTACCTATCTACCTATTTATCTGTCTCCATGTGTCCATCTATCTGTCTATCTCTCTATGTTTGGAGCAGGCATACAGGACAAGAGACAGGTTTCAGTGACTTATAGAGAGTGTGACACATTTGTGTTTTTGCCAAGGGTGAGCCACAATGCTTTTACATTTGGTGCAGTCCTGTGCCTTCTGTGTACCAAGCTCTGGGGACTAGTCCTTTTTGAAGGGACTCTCACTTTTGACTCAAGGGTACCCTGCCATATTAACTAATAGAAAGGTCTCTCCTCAACTAAGTCACATGGCTAGCCTTGGGACCCATCATGCTGAGACCTAATGGTTTAGCTGGAGCCAAGTTCTGTCTATCTCTCTCTATTTCTATCTATCTGCCTGTCTGTCTGTCTGTCTGTCTGTCTATCTATCTATCGATTGCTTTGAAAGATTAAGTGACTTGCCTGGCGTCACACAGCAAATTAAGCTTCTGAGGTGGGATTCGAACGCTGCTCTTCTTGACTCCCAATCTAGCAGTATACTCATAAGGTTAAAGACTATGACGGACATTGTTGACTTTCTGGTTCTATTTTCCCCCCATGATTGAAAATACCTTGAATACCCAGTGGAGGCTCCGATACCCAGGGTGTATTTAGCTTTAAGGCTTTCACTTAAGATGAATCTTAACTGGGTGCTCTTTACCTTGAAAGGTGGTTTTACGCTTTAGTCATTATCTTAGCTTAGTCACTGTCTTATTGTGGTTAGCCAGAATGGTGGGAGGTCTGTTGTTATGTTTTGGGAGAAGATAATAAAGGAAATCCCAATTTTCTGGTTGCTTTGTTACCATAGTTTGAGCCTCTTGTAAATTATCCTTGGTTTTCCACTTGAATGTGCCAACTCTTTATGTAATTCATTTGTGTGACTTAGAATCTTAAACCTGTCTTTGATGTCAAGTCTCCATGGGATAGACCAATTACAGAGATAACTGTTTCCAGCAGAGTGGTTCTGCATAGTGTATTGTTTTTTGCAAGGCTGATTTTTCTATCAAAGCATGATTTATGGTTGTTGTAGAATGAACACTAAATTTGGAGTCTGAAGACTTGGGTTCGAATCTCAGTTTTGCCACTTACTTCCTGAAGCAATTTCCTTTGCCTTCTGGGCTCCAAGATGTAAAATGAGGAAGGTGAAGTAGATAGTGCCTAAGATCCTTTCATAGCAAGCGCCAGGGATTGGCCTAAGCAGTATAGTATACTAGTTATCCTCATTTTTCAGATGAGAAAAAGAATGCTGTGAGAAGTTAAGTGACTTGCCATGGTCCCAGAGCTAGTGAATGACAGAGGGAGCATTTGAACCCAGATCTTGATTTGGTCAGGCACTCCATACTCCTTTTAAATGCTTACTATGTGCCAAGCACTGAGCTAAGTGCTGGGGATGCAAATGTGGGGGGAAAAGGTCCTTGTCCTCAAAGAGTTTACAATGTAATGGGGAAGAAAACACACAAGTGGATGTTGAAAAAGGGAAGGGGCAGAGAAGAAGGCTATGGTGAAATCAAAGGAGCACAGCAGGGTAGGAAATGAAGAAATGACTATCTTGGGACCCCTCCTGAAATAATGGTTTTGGAACTCATTGCTCACACATACATATATGCAAACATATGATTATATATATATATACACATACATACACACATACACATGCAACTTCACAAGACAATATTATACATACGTATACATAATTATATTATATATGTATAGACACATGTACAATTACATACATAAAATTGTTATATATGCATATGTGTACATTAGAGACATATAAATAGATTATATATAACACTCATATAATGCATATATAGATAGATATAGTTATAATATTACTGATTATACAGTGCTCCAAAAGTCTTATTCCAGTTTAAAGCTTAAAGCTGCACTAAGACTTTTGGGACATGTGGTATAATGTATCATGACCCACACTCCTGGCACTTGAATTCAAATTTCCCAAGGCTTTCTCTCAGGATGTGTTACTGCTATTTTGTGGTGGTATTTAAGAAGAGGGTGTTAACATGGACTTCTTTGTTTTCTCAGTGCCTGATTCTCAGTATTTGGGGTCTCCTGTGTTGGCTCACTGTCACTGCTTGTGACATAAAGTCTGTGCTCTCATCACTCCTCTCTGTTTTTGGGGGCCTTGAAGTTCTTTCTATCAGAGCAGTGGTAGAACAAGGGTAGCTAGGTGGTACAGTGGATAGGGCGCCAGGCCTAGAGTCAGGAAGACCTGAGTTCAAATCTGACCTCAAGCATTTTCTAACTGTGTGACCCTGGGCAAATCACTTAACTCTGTTTGCCTCAGTTTCCTCATCTGTCAAGTGAGCTGAAGAAGGAAATGGCAAACCACTCCAGTATCTCTGCCAGGAAAATTCCAAATGAGTTCACAAAGAGTCAGACACAACTGAAAAACAACTGAATAAATGTTTATTTATTTTTTTAAACATTTCCCAATTACATTTTCATCTAGTTTGGGCAGCCCTTGGGAGTTTTGCAGAGTGGGTATAACACCTCTCATATTTGGTTTCCATTTGAGGCAGTCATTCCAAGACTTGTCACAATGACTGACATATGTACAGAATTTTGAAACTTCAAAGTGCTCTATAAATATGAGCTATTAATATTGAGGATTTTCTTTTCAGATATAATAGTCATCTCATGCCCAATGAGATAATATTTGTAAAGCACTTAGTACAGTGCCTGGCACATAGTGGGCAGTATTTAAATGCTTAATCCATTCTATTCCAGTTTCAGCTTCTCATAAAAGGGACATGGAGGGTATTTTCCCATTATGTGGGAAATTGGCTGGCTTCCAGCGGGGAAAGTGGCAATTGTCCAATAGAGGTGGTGGGCAGCAGCAGCAGTGGCCTTCTGGATGGTTTAAGCAGACACTTACATGAATCACTTCTATATATAGATCTCTGTCCCCTTTCTAGAGGAAAAGTGAGTAAGAACTTATTGTAGTCAGATTCAGAGCAGTCCAGCCCTGAGAAGAGTGGGGCTATCCTTGAAGAAGAGAGAGGACCTTCACCACAGGGAATGTCACCCATCTATCTACACTTGAAAAGAACAGAGCATGAATGCTTTAGCCAAGAACCCAGTTGGTATGCAGCTTTTGGTGGGTGAAGGAGACTATTATTGGAGCTTTCATGGCTGTCTCAGACTTTTTAGAACAGAAAGAGTTGCTGAAGGTTAGGGTTGTCTGAAAACCCAGAGCTGGCAGAGAGAAAAGGCCTCAGAGGCTTTCCATCGAAACATTGCTTTCCCTGAGTGTTGCTCATCTATGAATGGGTGGAATAGCTGGCAACAGCCTTTTCTTCCTCTGGGGCTGAACCAAACCAACATTTGGCAGCTTCATGTGGTATGATCTGAGGGGCACCAACAAGTCCCTCTTTCTCCCTCTCTTCCCAAACCTGGTCCTCTCCTTCCTTTCCCTCCAACTTGTTTGCTGATGCCTGAAATCTCACTGTTAGAAAGTCTTTTCTGTAGCTTAAGATTTTTGGTTTCTTGTAAGTCCTGTTGGAATGGAAGCTTATCACCATTTAACATTTTTCCCCATGATCACATGAGTAAGTAGATTTTGATCAGGGGGAGGGGTAGAAAGAATCCTCAACTCTTGGGTGCCTGAGGATCATGTTATTGCAATGTTTCTAGTTAGGTAAAAAGAGGTAGGAGTACACTGATGAAATGGAATCTGATCTCTCCTGTTTCATAATTTTTTGACCAGGACAGCATCCAGACAAGAGAAAGAAGTGGTTGGCTGGGGTTAGAGTAAAGGAAAAAAAAAACAGGAAGGAAATAATTTCCTTTGCCTGGCAAATATTTTTACTCCGAATCTTTAACATCACCCTCATTTCCATATATGTATATTTGGATATGTATGGATATATCTATATATCTACATCTGTGCTTATTTATTGTTGTTGTTGTTTAGTCATTTTCAGTTGTGTCTTACCCTATTTGGGGTTTTTTTGGTAGAGACATTGGAGTAGTTTGCCATTTCCTTCTCTAGATCATTTTACAGATGAGGAAACTGAGGCAAACAGGGGAAAGAGACTTGCCCAAGGTCACACAGCTAATAAGTATCTGAGGCCAGATTTGAATTCAGGAAGAGATCTTCCTGAATCCAAACCTCTGGCATATTATCCATCAAGTCACCTAGCTGGCCCTATCTACACTTATACTTATACCGATCCCTGTACCTGTATCTATATCTATCTCCTTTTCCTCCTTACTTGCTCCAGAGAACTGATAGTTACAATGTTCAGTCTGAGCACTTGCACCTTAGATAGTGGCAAATGCTACAAATCAATGTTTGCTTATTTGTTTAGTTGATTGTAGATTTAAGAAAGTAATGGAAAATGTTAACTCAGATTAAACTTAAAAGTTTATCATGTAAACAATTTTTTTCAGAGAGTCAGTTATTAAACATTTATTATCGCATCCCTCTTCCCACCATCCCTCCCCAGAATGCTGTCCTTTGTAAGAAAGAATGAAAAAAGAGAGGAGAGAACAGTTCAACAAACCTAACCAACGCCAATAGAGTCTAACAGCCTTATTCCACACTCATGAATTCCCCATCTCTGCAAAGAAGGGAGAGAGGTGCATTTTCTTTTATCTTCTTCTCATCTGTCTGACTTTTAAGGTCATTCTTAACCTAGTTTCACTTTTAACCATCTGACTGTGTTTCATATTATTCTCCCCTGATAGAATGTAAGCTCCTTAAGGTCAGGGATCTTTCCTTCCTTCCTTCCTTCCTTCGTTCCTTCGTTCCTTTGTTCCTTCCTTCCTCCCTTCCTTCCTTCCCTCCCTCCTTCCTTCCCTCCTTCCTTCCTTCCTTCCTTCCTTCCTTCCTTCCTTCCTTCCTTCCTTCCTTCCTTCCTTCCTTCCTTCCTTCCTCCATCCTGCCCTTCCTTCTGTCTCCCCTCTCTCTCTTTTTCTTTCTTTCCTCAGTTCCTAGTTCAGAGCTGAGAACATAGCAGGCACTTAATAAATGCTTGTTGATTGACTTGAGCCTGTAAAATGAACCCTCTCTCAGACCTGTTTCCTAAGTGTCCCTGGAACAAATCTTTCCCCATTGCCTACAGCACTTTTACCTCATACCACCATACAGAAGCATTTCATCTTACAGTTTCTTGGATTATTTGCCAATTCTTTTTTTGTTTTAGTTTGCTCCCATAGCTGAGGGCAGGGGCCATCTCTCATAATTATTTTTATCTGTCATAGTGTCTTGCATTTAGCATGAAGCCTGGACACTGATGCTCAATAAAGACTGCCTGACCGGCTATCTCTCTTTTGTCCGCCTCTGGAAGCTAAGCAGTTAACTTGGGTTCAGGGACTGGCAAGTGTAAGCTTAAGTGGACAAGGTCATTTTCTGTGTGATCTTGAAAAAAACCAGAGCATTGTCTTCCTTCTATGTAAAATGAGGATCTTTCTTGCAAGGGATGACTTTCTTGCAAGGGATCCCTTGTGAGGGCTATCTTACAAGAGATGATACCAATCAGGGAAAAATGCCATGCTAAAAAATGCTAATCTTGAAGGGCTGTTATGATTGACTGTAACTGACAATAACTTAATTCAGGACCATGAGCTCTCTAAACTATCCAGGACTAGAGATGGATCGTTGCCGAGCAGATGGAAAGCTTGCCTCAGAGACAGCAAACTGTGTCCAAATCTTGCCTCTGACACGTACTGGTTGAATGACTCTGAACAAGTTCCTTAAGCTCTTAGCAGCAACCCCCACCCCCCACTCCCTCTCCCCATTCCCAACATGCCAAGTTGTAGACTGGTTACTGATCTGTACTGGTAGACAGAATTTCCTTGCTGGGAGTTCTTCTCATTAATGAAATCATGTCTGGTTTCTCCACCCCCAAACATTTATACATCTCTGATACGAGTTTAATGAACTTGCAAAAAAGTAAGTTTATTGAAGCACTGAAACAATTTGATATAAGTTGTCATTTCTATTTTGACAAGGATCATTCTATTAAGAAAGGAAAAGAAGCAGAAACTTTTATGAGACATTCATCTACTGGGGGACTGAAGCAAATTCTTTGGGTTCTTCAGGATTCTGGCTTGGTCCAAAGAGGTTTCTTCATTTGTGGCTTTCTGTTTGTTTCATTGAAAGGCACTGTTGGACCCAAACTTGTTTATTTGACCTTGACCTCAGAAACATTACTGACTTGAGATGAGACAACTTTGCCGTTCACAACCTCCTCTACAATAGTTTTGGTTACCCTGGTTTTGTTTGAATCTGGAAAAGGAAAAAGAAAGAAAAAATGAGCAAGTCAGAATTTGGAACTGGCAGAGATCAAAAAACAAAGCATAAAAATACAAGTTTTAATCTGGATTCAATTTAGTCCCATGAGAAATCTTGAGTGCCAAGGCCTAATGATGACATTCCCCTACTCTCAGCAGAGGGGTGGTGGGCTGCAGCTGCAGAATACTGCATGTGCTGTCAGATAGATAAATAGGTACGTATGTAGGTAGGTAGATAGGTAGATAGATAGATAGATATGCCAGTTTATCCTTCCTTCCTTCCTTCCTTCCTTCCTTCCTTCCTTCCTTCCTTCCTTCCTTCCTTCCTTCCTTCCTTCTTTCCTTCCTTCCCTCCTTCCTTTTTCTTCCTCCCTTTCTTCTTTCTTCCTCCCTTTCTTTCTTTCTTCCTTCCTTCCTTTCTTTCTTTCTTTCTTTCTTTCTTTCTTTCTTTCTTTCTTTCTTTCTTTCTTTCTTCCTACATGAGAAGAGCCTATGGGGGGCAAGAGAATATTGGGGAAACAAAATAACATTAAAAAGTATCATTAAAACTTTTTTTAAAATGTGGAATTTTAAGCTACTGCAATTGTTTAAAGAGCTGATTAACCTTTTTCCCATCATGGACTCCTTAGGTAGTCTGGTAAAGCCTATAGCTCCCTTCTCAGAATAAATATTTTTAAGTAATTAACAGAAGTGCTTAATTTCAGTTAGAGGTTAGTAAAAATAAAGCTATATTTCTTTTTTTGTTATCCAAGTTCACAATCCATCCTGAAATCTGTCCTTAGATCCCTTGGGGATTTCTTGGTGGATCCTAAGTTAAGAACTCCTGGCTTAAAGTATTGTGATTTTTGGGGGATAACAAATCACATTTATTTATTATGTTTCTAAATTGCATATAACTTAACACAATTGTAATGAAAGCATTTTACTCCAATTACCTTTTCCTTGCCCTGAAGAGCTTCCACATCTTGAGTCACCGGATATTGAGCCCCTGTTCCCTGATTTCCAAGAACTTGATCCTTCAGAATGGGAACCACTAGAGAAAAATTTCAAGATTAGTTCCCCCTACCTTTTAAAAACAGTCTATACAAAACAAATTCTAGTTGTTGTAGAAAAGGGGAAAAGAGAACCAAAGTTTATGTAGGAACATGGATTTAGAGGTGGAAGGGATGTCAAAGGTCTTTTAAAACCTAACCCATTTTACAAATTAGAAAACTAAGATGTAGAGAGAAAAAGTGATTGGGTGGAGATGGCTTGTTGTTGTTCAGTTCCTGTTGTGACCTACTCTTCATGACCCCATTTAGGGTTTTCTTGCCCTTTCTTTCTAGGCAAATAGGGTTAAATGACTTGCTCAGGGTCACACAGCTAGCAAGCATCTGAAGCTAGATTTGAATTTAGGTCCTCCTGAATCCAGGGCCAGCATTCTATCCACTATGCCACCTACCTTCCCAGTGCAGATCACATAGGTTGCAAATGGCAGGGATTTGAACGCAGGACCTTTAACTCACAATCTTTTCACTACACTATAGGAGAGGAGGTCACTTGTGGTGCACGAAGCTATTTTCTTCGCCTGCTGTTTGTTTAGAATGTAACTGTTATTTTATAATACAACATTCCCTCCCCTTTTTTATTTGTTTATAAGAGAATTTCACGAAGGTGTGCTTTTCCTCCAGCCAAGGCTTTTGCTTACCCTCCCTCTCCATCAAGCAGGCGGCGATAAGTCTCAATCTCCATCTCCAGGCGGGTCTTGATATTCAACAGCTGTTCATACTCTGAATTCTGACACTCCATCTCTCCTCTGATCTCACAAATTTGTTGCTCCAGGCTGCTGATCTGCATCTGCAGCTGGGAGAGCTGGGCCACATAGTCGGCCTCAGTGTCTGCCAGGGTGCCTTCCAGGGAGCTTTTCTGCCAGCAAAAAACACAACCAAGGTGAATAAAAAGCAATATGAATCCTGAGAAAAAGGACTAGCTCACTGGAGTTGCTTCTTTCTCTACCATTGACCATCTACAGCATTTTCTGTATCATTAAATCATGGTCTTAGAACTGCTTAGAGATCTGGGAAGTTAGTTCACTTGTGTATGATCACGTAGCTAGTACGTGGCACAGACAGACCACCAGCCATTGTAACGTCTTAACTTTCTGCCATCCCCAGTGGCAATTAAGTCTTTGTTGAAATCTATTGTAGAATTCTATACAATGAACACCGAAGTGCCTACTATGTGTAGTAAACTGTGCTGGAGATTCAAAGATGAAACTGAAATAATTCTTGTCCTCAAAGAACTTATAGTCTGCTGGGGGTAGAAGCAGCAAATACCCAAATTCGTAAGTACAAGACCTATACAATGTAGGGAGACAGATGGGGAAAGGAAGGGAATAAGCATTCATATAGTGCCTACAGTATGCCAGGCACTGTGCTGAGTGCGTTGTTAAAATCTCATTTGATCCTCATGAAAGCCCTGTGAGGTAGGAATTATTCGTTGTCCTCATTTTATAGTTGGGGAAACAAAGGCAAACAGAGGTTATTATTATTATTGTTACAAACAATAATAATAATAATATAGCTAACATTTATGTGGTGCCTGAAGGTGGATAGAGCACTGGGTCTGGAATCAGGAAGACTCATCTTCCAGAGTTCAATCCTGGGCTTGGACACGTATAAGCTGTATGATCCTATTTGCCTCAATTTCTCATCTGTAAAATGGGGATATGCTGGTGAAGGAAGTGGCAAACCACTCCAGTGTCTTTGCCAAGAAAACCCCATGAACTATGTCATGAAGAGTCAGACACAACAAGAAGAAGAAGGAATTCTATGGGGTGGAGGGGATAGGAAAGTGCACTTCATCCCTAGGAAAAATCCTGGAGGCAAGAGATCAAGTGTTATGCTCAGCTAACAGAGAGTAGTCCAGTTAGATTGCAATATAGAGTGTGTGGAGAAGTGTAATATGGTGTAAGACTGGAAATGATTATGAAGGGCTTGAAATGCCAGGCTGAGAATTTTCTCCTAGAGATAACAGGAACTGTTGAAAATTTTAGAGTTAGGGTCAGGGCAATAATAACCTATAGCATTGTCTGCGTGTTAAAAATTTAATGATAAATATAATTACATATAACATATAATTAATTGTGTATAAGTTGTAGAATATATAATAATATATAAATATATTGTACGATCATATATAATTAATGTAATATACAATATATAATAAAATACATATAATAGAAAATATAAATATATTATTTGTAATATAAATATGTAGTGCATCACATAATTGTAAATAATACAAGGAAATATATATTTATATACAATTATATGTAATATGATTATATAATTTAATTAGAGTAGTTTTTTGTAGCTCTCCTGTAAAAACTACCTAGCAGAGCTTTTTTGGCAAAGTGAATATGACCAATACAAAAATTACGTTCTCACAAATTTTTCTTACGTGGTTTGAAAAAGAAACAAGCAGTTATTAAACACCTACTGTGTGCCAGGCACTGTGCTAAGCTTGCAAACATCATCTCATTTGAAAAACCACTCTTCAGTACGCACCATAGCCAGTTGGGACTGAAGCTCAATTTCAAGGCCTTGAAGAGTTCTTTTCAGCTCCGTTATTTCAGTCTTGGCTGAGTTGGCCGCTCCAGCATCAGTAGAGATCTGGGCTTGCAGCGAGGCACTCTGAGGACGAAAATGAAAAGTAGGTGGAGAATTTGCCAGAGAACGGCTAAAAGTAGCTTGTTTGGGCTCACGATTTGGGCTCCTTTCCCTGGGGTCGCCTTACCTGCTTATTGAACTGCTCTTCAGCTTCTCTCCGGTTTTGTTCGGCCAGTTCTTCATACTGCGCTCGCATGTCGTTCAGCAGCTTAGTCAGATCAGTGCCCGGGGCGGCGTTCATTTCCACTGTCACATCGCCTCCAGACGATCCCTGCATGCTCTTCATTTCCTAGCAGGAGAAAGGAAAAACCATTGGGAACAAGAATGCAGTGAATTACTTCTACAATACAGTTGCTCATAGTGTCAATATACTGAAAACTAGAGCAATGCTGTAGTAAGTCCATTCTTATGTAGTCTTTGGTAAAATGCCCCAAAAGCAATCAAACGGATATTTTACTATTAAGTAAATGAATTATTAGAGAAGTTCTTTTTTAAAAAGTGAGAGTTGGTTTAATTGAGTGGACCGTGTGGATACCTCCTCATGATTCTTCTTGAGGTAAGCCAGTTCTTCAGTAAGGCTTTCAATCTGCATCTCCAGGTCAGATCTCGCCATTGTCAGATCATCCAGGACCTTGCGTAGGCCATTGGTATCGGTCTCAACACTTTGTCTGAGATACAGTTCATTTTCATACCTGAAAAGGGTTGTAGGAAAAATTACTATTAGCTGTATTAGTCACTTTTTTTTTGTCAAACAAAAATTTTATTTGAGCTGACAATAGAAATCCATATAGAATCTAATTAGTAATATTTTATCTTTATGTAGTACTTTTCTTTTGAACTGGGTCTATGATTTTATTGGTATAGGGAATTCCCTGGGGCAGAAACTGCCTCTCTCAATAGAGATTAGCACCAGTTCTGCATTTTATAGTCTGGAGTTTGGGGGAATGGTAAGAAGTTAAATGTCTTCTTTTAGTCTACAGTCTACAAGTCCACAGTCATGCAGCCAGTAAATGTCAGGGGCAGGATGTGCACTTCACTCTTAGGCCAGTTTTCTATCCCCACATACTGACTCTCATGGCACCTGATACTTTACAAAATATTTTTGCATTATCGGCCCCCTCTCAAGGAGGATCTTCCAACTTAAGTGAATGCAAAAATAGATACTGGAGTAAGAATTCCATGTTCAGGGCTTTCTGATGAAAGAAATACATTGAATTCTAGACCTAAATCTCTTTAGATTTTTCTTTCTTCTCAATGAGAGGCATGAGTTTAATATATCTCTTCCATGAATATGAAATAACTTCCATAGAAAAAAATTTTCTCTTATAGAGTGCCTGTTTCTTTTTAATGTGATTTTTGGTAAAATCATGACTTTTAAAATTGGTGCTTATTTTAGCATCTTAAGTATGAGGAATCATGCTCAAGAAATTTTTTTCCATAGCAAAACAAATTGAGGACATTTAATTTTAATTCTCCAGTAACGCTTAATTGAAAAGAGCTAATTTTTCTTACTTCAGTCTGAAGTCATCAGCAGCCAGTCGGGCATTGTCAATCTGTAGGACAATCCCAGCATTCTCAGTAGTGGCAGCAATGATCTAGAAAATAGAAAAGATTGTGAGAGAATGAGTCAATTAAAAAATGCTACAGTTAGAAGTAGAAAGATTGCTAATATTCTCGCTTTTACCAGTTTTCTTTTCAGAATTAAGTTGATGTCAGAATGTGGTTGATAATAGTAGCAGTAACTGTGCTACAATTATGTTTAGAGAATGCCCTACACATAATAAACTTATAGGTTTATAGCCAGAAGATATTTTAGAGGTCATCTATTATTATACTTATTTTCCAATTAGATAAAGATCTGGGGAATGTAGGGACAGAGGTGTAACATATTTCATCTTTCCTGGATAATGGCATTTATATCTAATCCAGACTGTCACTGTGCATTGATTCATACAGAAAATAGTACAAAATGGTAATTGCACTTTCCCTGAAATGCTTTATCCTTTATTGATGCCTGATGATGAATTTGGGAAAGCTATTGTAAAGAGACTCCCCCACATTCATTTACGAGGCAGATGCTAAGATTCACCCTTGATTCTAGGATGTCACAGAAACTAGTACATCACAGAAACAATGTTACTCTGGTAGAAATGATCATGGAATAACTCTGTAGGTAGATGACTTTGGTCCAGTGTCATCATTCTGAAATGTACATTTTTGTCAGTGTAACTGGTCACAGCTTTAAGTTCCACTCACACACGAAAAGCAACTCAATGAATAATGAACACAGGATGAAGAGGTTGGTAGTTAGGCTTCCTGTCACTTTGGAATTTCAAAGGTCTGCTATAGCCACAACATGTCAAACATTTTCCTAGAGATTCATTAATTTCAACTTTTCACATCAGTTCATTATCTGAATAAAGTCTGGCCCTCATATATAAAATATCATGAAATACTCCAGTGTATGCCTTCTTACCTGATTCCTCAGATCTTCAATGATTGAATAATGGCGACTATAGTCTTTCCCAGATCCAGAATCTCTAGATCCAGGTCCAAATTTATCATACCACTCCTTGATCTTGATCTCCAGATCCGTGTTGGCCTCCTCCAGAGCACGGACCTTGTCCAGGTAGCTAGCCAGACGGTCATTGAGATTCTGCATGGTTTGCTTCTCACTTCCAGAGAGAAGGCCTCCATCACTGGCGCCAAAGCCCCCGCCACCAGCACCCCCACCAACACCTCCACCATAACTATAAAAGCCTCCACTGGAGCCACCACCAAAGCCAGCACCGGAGCTTGAGCCACTTCCATAGCCGCCCACTACTGAGCTGCTACTGAACCCACCTCCGAAGCCCACTCCAAACCCATTGCTGAAGCTTCCACTCAGTCCACAGCTGCTGGAGCCTCCAAAGCCCCGAGAAGAGCTACCCCCTATGCCACATCTGCTGCTACTGCTGAAGCTACTTCCACCGCTGGACACTCTGGCACAGCCACTCCCTCCAGCTCGGGAAGAAACCCTAGAGAGACAAGACATGCTGCTCTGGTCAATGTTTCTCTTGCCCCAATGTAAGAGAAGAGTGGAAGTGAAGAGTGCATTGATAGAAGCAGCTTTTGGGCCTTTATATACAAAGTTTTAGGGTGTTTCTTTTCTGTGTCACATTTTAATCCCAGTTGCCTTTTTCTAATCCATAATTAGATAATTTCTTTTCAGCAAACCAACTTTACTGGCTCCTTTTCTGAAGCTAGGTCAGGGCCTGAGGGTGTTTGATGTATCAGGAAGGAAAGAGGGTGGAGCAAAGGCAAATTTTTCAGCATTAGACATTTAATCTTTCTGAAATTCTGATGACCATTCATTTCTCAAAGTCCATAAATATAATGCTATTATTTTCGCTTTATAGTTTCCTGACTTTTTACATAAATCTTCAGATTCAGGAAAAGAAAATTAAAAGCAGTTAGTATAACGAGAACAATTTTTCTATCAAAAAGATATTTTTTGGATCCATATTATTTTCTAGTCAAATGACACTAGTGTCAGTATAAGTTCTAGGAATAATGGAATACCCCTTGAGAATTTTATAATTTGAGTTTAGCTGTTTTTCCTTGACTAAAATCTGTAAGAGCTACTGATGCTTCTGTATTTGCAGTCACTTCAAATATATCAAAGGATGAAGATCTCTGCTGGCAACCCATTTTCATGATATAATAATTTTTATAATTACGGAAGCTAGAAAGCTTTTCCCAGTCCTTTTTATCCTCCTTCATCTTTCTCCTTCCTATTGTTCACCTGAATCTTTTCATTTGCCCATGCACGTTGTTTCTTTGGTTCAAAAGCCTACTTTGAGAAAACAGACAAACGCTTTAGCATAAATACAGTCTTTCCATGTTTTCTTTGGCCTTGACAGCCAGATATCTAAGCCACTATTTTTTGTTTAATCAGTGCTACTCTTTTTCTTCATCATCTTGACAGTTTCTTCTTGGTTATTTTTTTCCTTTGCATTATTTGAATGTCCTGATGCTCTTTCTAGGGCAGTGAGGTGACACGGTGGATGGAGTGCTGGGCCCGGAGTCAGGAAGACTCATCTTCCAGAGTTCAAATCTGGCCTCAGTCACTTAATAGCTGTACAACTGTGGGGCAAGTTACTTAACCCTGTTTGCCTCAGTTTCCTCATCTGTAAAATGAGCTGGAGAAGAAAATGGCAGAATCACTCTGGTATCTTTGCCAAGAAAGCCTCAAATGGAGTCAGGAAGAGTCAGATAGGACCAAAAAACAACAGCAACAAAGGTAAGCCATCTTTCCTGGTAGCTGTGTTATTTTTTCATATTTCTAAGAGGACTTCCCTTTGTGGAATAGAAGATGCTTTGCAAATTTAAAATTATTTAGCAGGGATAACTCCTCTCCACACCCTTCTGAGGAAGGTAAAAAATGTATCAAAGGTTGTAATATGTTGTCTCCCTTATTTCTCCCTTCCCCAAAGCTGTGAAATCATGAGAGCCCTGGCGCTAATCATGGAAAGGTATAAAGATCATAGGATTTTAGATTTAGAGCTGAAAGGGGCAGCAAAGGCCATTAGTCCAACGCCCTCCTTCTGTAGATGAAGAAACTAACACCCAAGTAATTGACTAGCCTACGGTCACACAGGCAGTAAGAGGCAGAAAAATGATTGAACCCATGTCTTCTGACTCTAAATTCAGTGCTCTTAACTGTCCTACTTTGGCAGAGAAGGCATTTGGAGAAAAGAGGAGCAGAGACAATAATAGCAAATTGTGACCAAAATTGGAAAAGAGACTTCGAAATTTGAGAGATGCAAAGAGGTGATGAGGAAAAAAGGCTGCATGGGGAAAATGAATAAAAACTCCAACAACATTTTCTTGCATGACTTTGGAGTCTTTGTTATTCATGAGACTCTTTTCTGTGAACACCTAAAATTTAGATTTTATGTCTTAGCATCTTGTATTGGGACCCTTAGGTATCTAGATTGAGGAAGCTTGCTATTGCTGACTGTGTTATGGTTAAGAGAAAACATTAAACTTGGACTCCAAATACCTGGCCTCAATAGAAGGTATAATGATGGAGTTTGGCCCCATAGAAGAGGAGTTAAGGAAATGCACCTCCCTTCCCTCTATGCAAAAGTATGGGACTCTGGAGGCAGAACACTGACTATACTGTCAGAATAGGTTGTTTGCAGGGAATTGATGGTTTTCTTCATCATTGCAAAGGACGGCTCACTGGGGGAATGTATGATGATGGAAAAAGAAAAACATTATTAAAAAGTTTTTTTTTTGAAAAGAAGACATGGGCTTGGTTACTTACTAACCATATGACCAACCCACTTAATCTCTTATGGCTTCCATTTCTTCTTCTGTAAAATTAAGAGGTTGGGCTCATTCACCAGAGGGTTTGCAGTTGGAAGGGATCTCAGAGGTCATTTAACCCAAATATTTCATTTTATATATGTGGAAATGCATCATAGATAGAGGGAGTAACTTATACCCTCAGGTAAGCACATAGCAGAACCAGCATCTGAAACCAGATCCTCTGATTTCAGACCCCAAATTTATTCCATGACACCATACCCCATTTCCACTAGACTATACTGATCTCAAAGGTCTCTTGCAGCAATAACATTTTCTGTGTTTGTATTCATATGAAAGTTTGCCCCTTACTTCCCTGATTTTTTTTTGCTAGCCTTCTTAGTTCTTTTCAATTCATCTCCATTTGTCCTTCCGATTCTACTTGTAAAACTAAATCTCCCTGAGGCTTCTCAGAAATTATATATTTTGGAGCTGACTCCTGCCAAATGCATTCAGTGAATAAAATCCTGACTGGTTTTTCTTCCCTGTTAGTGCTGCCTTGGATGAGTCCTAATTCCTTCTGTGCATATGTGACTTTCCTTACAGATGGTGAACTTCTTAATTAAAAATAGTCTATGATTTGCACAATGTCTAGTGTGCTATTCCCTAATGTAGGCTTGTTTTCAATCATGATGAGGTTCTCTTTCTAGAAGATTTATGGTTTAAGATAACTTTCCTCTACTAGTTTCTTCAGCAGGTAGGTAGTGCAGTGGTTAGAGCTCTGGAGCTAGAGTCAGGAAGACCTGAATTCAAATTTGACCTCAGACACTTACTATGTGACCCTGGGCAAGTCATTTAACCCTGTTTGCCTCAGTTTCCTCATCTGTAAAATGAGATGGGGAAGGAAATGGCAAACCACTTCAGTATCTCTGGCAAGAAAACCTCAAATGGGGTCACAAAGAGTTGGACATGACTGAAAAGACATAACAACCAATGAGGATTGATGAGATATATTGATAGGATTAAAAAACATAGATCAAGAGCTCAAATGAACACCAGAAGCCAATGTCCCCATTTTACAGATGGAAAAACTGAGACCCGGATTATTTGAGGAAAAGGTAGCACACAAGATGGAGGTCTGCAATTTCTTTCCTAATTCTATACCTTCAAAGCAACATGGCTCATGTATCTCATGCGTCATCTTATGCTTTTATGGTTTACAACTCCCAAATCACATATATGAAATGATAAAGAACACATGCAAATATGAAAATAAAAAGTAAAATCCATGATTATTTTCTCACAAATAAACTGTATGAGTTTTATTTGTAGCAGAACTGTCCATTGGTCAATTTTTTTAAAAATTGCTTTTGATATTTGATTAATTTCAATTGCTTGAAAGGCTTCTCACATGATGCCTTTGTTATAGGTGAAGTTAACAATATCCTTATTACTGTTTTTAGATTTGGATAAGATTCAATAAACCCTTATCCATGCATTATTTTCAGGGTGCTATTACTAATTATGGAACTGTGAAGCTTGATTATGTCTGATGTTCAAAGCTTTCTATCACTAATGAAATATCTGCACATTTTAAATTGCTGCTATATTTTTTTGTCACTTGTACTTTCTTAACTTCAAATGACAAAGTTGAAAAAAAATTTTCTTCCAGAAAAATTCAAAATCAGTAGAGATGTCATTTTATTTTTTATACCCTTCATAGGATCATAGGGCTAGAGCTAAAACAGAGCTTGTAGAATCCATCTGGTCTGATCCCTTAATTTTCCAAATGAGGAAACTGTGACTAGTGAGGTTAAGTGATTTATTCAAGGTCACACAGTCAAGAAGCATCACAGAAAGGATTTGAACCCAGGTACCTTGAATCAAGTTGGAATAAATTTGTATCCAGCAACTTTTAAATTTCAGTCTTGTGCAGGCGTTTCACTGAAGGACTGAGTCCTGAAAACTAAAGATTTGCATCCTTCATTTTATGGCTCACAGAAATTGTCAACTGACTCTAGAATTCTCAGTCACGATTCAGTAAGACTGCTGGATTTGGAGTTATAGGACTTGGGTTAAAATCCTGGATCTGCCACTTATTACTTTGGTTGTGACCTTAGTTAGGTCATTTAACCTCTAACCTCTCTTAGTGCTAGCTTCTCCACTTATAAAATGACCAGTTTGGACAAAATGAACTCCAAAGTCCCTTCTACATCTCTATATGTGATCCCATATCATCTTTGTTTCAATCGTTATTATGGTATTTTTGCCATTTCTAATCAGTTTTCAATATATATATAATATATTATATATAATATAATATGATATAATATTATATATTATATATATATTATATATATAATTCTAATCTAATATATAGTTGCATTTTTTTTTTTGCTCAGTCATATCTGACTCTTCATGACTTCATTTGGGGTTTTCTTGGCAAAGATACTGGAGTAGTTTGCTATTTCCTTCTCCAGTTCATTTGACAGATGAAGAAACTGAGGCAAGCAGGGTTAAGTGACTTGCCCAGGGTTACACAGCTAGTAAGTATCTGAGGCCAGATTTGAACTCACAAAGTTGAGTCTTCTTGACTCCAGGACTGCACTTTATCCATTGTACCACCTAGCTTCTCCAAAACTTATTATTGTTTCTGTTCAGTCATGTCTGACTCTTAGTGACCCCATTTGGGGTTTTCTTGGCAAAGATACTAGAGTGGCTTGCCATTTTATTTTCCAGTTCATTTGACAGATGACGAAATTGAGGCAAACAGGGTTAAATGACTTGCCCGGGGTCACGCAGTTAGTAGTTGTCTGAGGCCAGATTTGAACTCAGGAAGATGAGTTTTCCTGATTTCAGGCCAGGTGCTCCATCCACTGTGCCACCTAGCTTCCCCATATATTTGCATACGCACATATATGTATTATTTATACACACATGTGTCATATACATATAGTAATATACATTCAGAATTAAAGTTAATTTATATAATGATATTTTTCTTTAAGATAATAGATTTTGAGCTGAAAGAGCCCTTTGAGGTTATCTGACACAACCTTCTTATCACACTGATAAAGAAATTAAGTTAAATTACTTGGCTTTTCTCAAGGTGATCACATTTTAATGGAGAAGATGGCATATGTGGACAAGGTCTCAGCTGCAAGTCACAGAGATAAGTCCCATGGTCCTTAGGGTGCAGCATAGCAGATGCTAATGCCTCTTCTTTAACATTATTTCCACTGATAAAACCCCATCAGGTTCTGATGTTCAACTATTTGACTGTGCTAAGGATTTTGAAGGCAAGAACTTTCCTATGGGTCTTCAATATGTGTCTCTGTGTGGTAGGGAAGTGGGGATGGGGAGGGCTTGAATCCAGGTCTTATGGGCTTTGAGGCTGGCTCTCTATATAATACTCCATGAAGCCTTTCTTTGAGATATATCTTAAAATATTTGTTTTATATATTTAATAAAGTTCATTGTTCCTAATTTCAACCAGGTGAATTCAAACCCTTGTATCTGTCTCTGAAAGAAAAAAATCACGCCGATTACTTCCTGAAAGAGATCTCAAAATGACAACTCCCAGCAACATTATAGCCAAATTCCAGAACTCCCAAGTCAAGGAGAAAATATTGCAAACAGCCAGAAAGAAACTGTTCAAACATCAGGGAGCCACAGTTAGGATTACACAGGACTTAGCAGCTTCTACACTAAAGAATCAAAGGGCATGGAATATGATATTCCGGAAGGAAAGGAGCTAGGATTACCCAGTGAAACTGAACATAATCCTTCAGGGGAAAAATGGTTATTCAATGAAACAGAAAGCTTTCAAGCTTTCTTGATGAAAAGACCAGACTGAACAAAAATATTTGATTTTCAATTACAAGACTAAAGACAAAAATTTACTGAAGAATAGAGGACTGTGGACAGAAACTTTGGAAGATTTGCCTATATGGGAGGCAAGAAGAGAAAGTGTAGCCAGTAAAAGGATAAAGTGAGAAGCAGTTTGAGGAGGAAAAGCATTTGGTTAATTTTTTTCCCTCCTTTGTCTCCCATAGGAAAAAAAAGTTTCTTATCTCTGTGTTAGGAAAAGGGATAAAATCCCAGCCAAATGCCTTGATTTCCACTTTCCTTAGATTTAACTGGATAGAGTGCTGGCCCTGGAATCAGGAGGATCTGAATTCAAATGTGGCCTCAGACACTGACTAGCTGTGTGACTCTGGGCAAGTCACTTAACCCTGTTTGCTTCAGTTTCCTCCTCTGTAAAATGAGATGGAGAAGGAAATAACTCCAGTATCTTTGCTAAGAAAACCCCAAATGAAGTCACGAAGAATTGGGCATGATTAAATTGACTGAACCACAGCAAAAAAAAGTAGTTCTCATATTTCAGAAGGGCTACAGATCTCTTTCTTTTCTAATTAATATGCAATAAGGGCACCCTTTCTAAAAGATTTGATAGGATGGTTGGAGCTTGCTATGCTAGCGTTGGAGATATTTTAATTGAATTCTTTTAAATCACTCTTTTGTTGAACACACATACACACGCGCGCGCACACGCACACACACACACACACACATCTTGTAGCAACCTAGAACCCTGGCAAAGTGATTGAGAAATATTGTGTGAGGTATTATGTTGTTTAGCCCTGTTTTTCTTCTGTTTTCCATTCTAGGCCACATTTTTATTACCTCCCAAGATATGAAGCGAATCCAAAGAAGGATGAATTCTCCATACCATTGTAAGAAAGTACATTCATTTCTAGTTTTTCTGCCAAGGTTTTAGCATTTATGCCCCAAATCCTCCATGCCTGCTGGGCATGCTTGGTAGGAATTACTTTATTTTGATAGAGAGAGAAGATACCCATGGATATCAGGTTAAACATGTTCAGAATGGAACTCATTATCCTCCCCACCTTCAAACTCCAAACCTGCTCCTCCTTCAAACTTCCTTATTTCTCCTTTATCTTCCCCATATAATTTTCTAGTCACCCCAGTTTGTACTGTTGGAGTCATCCTCAACTCTTTACTCTTCCTATTCTTGGTCCCCCAAGCCAGACAACTGATTACTAAGGCTTGTGAGTTTTACTTCTAAAATATCTTCTATGTATGCCTGTTTCATTTTTGTTTTTGGTTCTAGCATCTAGCACAGTGCCTGACCTACTTAACAAATGCTTGTTGATTGATCTGTCCTTTTCTCTCTCTTCTCATGGTGTAACAGCAAGGCAATAAACACAATGTTGATGATAATCATGAATATGCCTGTGTAGCTCTGTATCTCAAAGTATGAAAGACTCTCCATATAGAAGGTAGAAGAAGTAAAACATTTATTCAGATACCAGATAAACATATCCCATAACCAAGTAATCTCCTCCCACAACCAGTAAGCCCACTTTATCATAACAGCAAGGAACTTAAAACACAATATCACAGCATGGAGCCTCACCATCCCAAAACCTCTCTGACCCCCGGCTAGGGCCTTCCCCAGAACTCACAGTACAGCTATCACAGGTCGACTTTCTTTACCTTAGCCCCAGCTATCATGATGGCCATTAACAGCCATGATGGCTCTCAACATTTCCTGTGACACAACTTCCTTTTCCTCTCAGCAAGCTCCTCCCACCACATGTATCTTAGTCTTCCTGTGATGTAAGCAGGTCACATGGTCTATTATTGGGTGGGAAAGATCTTCAGATCTAAATTGCTATTACACATGACCATCACCCTAATCCAGGCCCTTCTCAACTTTCTCGTGAACTATTACAATAACATGCTAATGTATCTCTACTTCTATTCCTTCTCCTCTCAAATCTATCCTTCACCCAGCCCCCCAAATCATCTCTGCAACACACAGGCCTGACCATGTTACTCTGTTGCTTAAAAAGATCCAGTTGTTCCTTATAGGACAGGGGTTCTTAACCTTTTTTGTGTTTGTCATGGACTCCTTTGTTGTTTGGTGGAATAGTGGAGTGCCATTTAGTGCCAATCCTGGAGTCAGGAAGACTCAACTTTGTGAATTCAAATTTGGCCTCAGATACTTATTAGCTGTGTGACTCTGGGCAAGCCATTTAACTCTATTTGCCTCAGTTTCCTTGTCTGTAAAATGAGATGGAGAAGGAAATGACAAACCACTCCAGTATCTTTGCCAAGAAAACCCCAAATGGGGTCATGAAGTGTTGGACATGACTGAAAAACTACTGAACAATAACAACCTTTGTCATTTGCTGCTGAGGCCTACGGACCCCTTCTCAGAATAATATTATTAAGTGCATAAATGCATAGGATTACAAAGAAAACCAATTATATAGTCATTAAAATATTTTTAAAAGTCCAAGTTTATGGACCCCAGGTTTAGATCCCTTGTCTTGGATAAAATACAAACTCTTCAATTTGGTATTTAAAGCCTTTCCCAGTCTAGCTCCAGCCTGCCTTTCTAGGCTTATTTCACATTACTCTCTTTTCATGTGCTTACTATCCCAGTCAACTCGTCTTTCTGTTGGTTGGACTTGATATTTAATTTCCTACCTCCTTGCTTTTGTACTAGGAATTCTAAGAGAGCTTGAACCTTTTAATGTAACTTTGCATATAATCAATATGATAGTGTATGTAAAGCTCTTTGTTCAGGATATCCTCCATGCCTTAAATGTAGGTGGAAGAGAAGGCAGATTTTTGCTGATTAAAAAGTTACACATAACTAGAAAAAAGCAAACCCTTTTCTCACCATAGGGCTGAAATAGTCAGAAGTAGATTGAGGTACTCAACAGATAATGAACCACTGTGTTTGGTAGTGAGTCTAAGGATGCCCTAATGTTCTAATTCAATGGCTACATATAATAAAATGAGATAACATAGCAAAACACTACAAAATATGACACAAATATAAGCCAATATCATTGCAAATGATTCAGAAGTGTTTGAGGAATTGGATTGTTGGGCTCTGCAGCTTACTATCGGTGTGACCTTAGGAGAGTCAATTCATTCCAGTGTGCCTCAGTTTTCTCATCTGTAAAATTAGAGAGTTAGACACCTCCAAGGTCTAGCTCTAGGTGTTGGATCTTATAAATTACTGTAGCACCTTGCCTGCAAAATAGTGTAATTATTTCCACTTTTTTCTATACAAAATAGACATTGACATAAATTTCTGCAAGCTGGTTGTGATTTCTAGGAGGTTCATGGCCTATAAATAGTGGCTGAATACTTGTGCATAAAGGTAAAGAAGGAAAGTTTGTGGAAGATTGTTTTTTCTTTCTCCCTGTCGATGAAGAGGAAATCTGTTTATGCTACTTTTGGCAAGTTGCAGTTGAAGCCTTTCATCTGTCTGTTTGACAATCAAGTATTATGTGAGTTTTGCAGTGAGCTGTTATGGAGGCAATTCCTTCAGAACTAGCAAAATATCATAGGTGTTGAAGACACGCTAGAGGAAAATGTAGTCGAAATGAACTTTAGCTGTTATTTCGTACTGAGTACTTGGAGTGTGATGTCACTCCTTTAAAATATATGTTTCCCTAGTACCTGACATCTAGTAGACTATAAATTAAGGCACGAGTATCCCAATATAGCACATTTGTCAGTTTATATCTTAATATAGAATTAGTAACTATGGCCACGAAAATGGATGGAATCATCTCTATCTGTAGTGGGGAAAGAAGAGAGCCCTGAGTGGAGTAGGCTAGATCACAGCATCATGTATTTTAAGCTGGAAGGCTCTTAGAAGACATCCAGTTCAATGCCCTCAGTTTACAGATGAGGAAACTGAGATCCAGAGAGGTGAAATGACTTACCTAAGGTTATATGGATGGTAAATGACACAGGTAGGACTTGAACTCAGGTTCCAAATCTGGCTCTGGTTCCAAGTTCTAATGCTTCCATTATACCAATGATAAACTGCAGTGATAACAAAGTTGATAAAAATACATTGTCATCAGTAAATATTTATTAATGACCTCATTAATTATTATAATTTTAATAACTTCTTAATTAACCAAATAAACTCAGGACTCACAGTTCATGAAACATTACTTATTTAATTAACTAGAGAAATCTCCTTTATTTATAGTACTTACTTATATCTCTATATATTAAATCCTTTAACCTCCTAGGATTAAATATATTAGTTACCAAATATGTAATTTATTAACAGTGAAATCAATAATAAATACATAAGTCAGGGCTGTCCAAAATGTGGCCCGTGGGCCGCATGCAGCCCACAGAGCAATTTATGCAGCTGCCTACAAGCATAGAAATTTACATAAATGCTTTAGTGAAGGAAGCTGAGCTACTGCAGAGCTCTCACTAAAATGGCAAATCAAAATATATTGTCTATTATTTCAATAAAAACCTAAGGTTGTACAGCCCTGACATATAAGCAATTATTTACAGTACTTTAGTTGTGAGAACAATCACATTCAGGATCATTTCAAACCCTCCCTATAATTACAGATGTTGTTCAGTCGTTTCAGTTGTGTCTTACTCTTCGTGACCCCATTTGGGGTATTTTTTGGCAAAGATATTGGAGTGGTCTGCCATTTCCTTCTCTAGCTCATTTTACAAATAATGAACTGAGGCAAACAGGGTTAAGTGACTTGTCCAGGGTCATACAGCTATTAAGTGTCTGAGGCCATATTTGAACTCATGAAGACAAGTCTTCCTGATTTCAGGTCTGGCACTCTGTCCACTGTGCCATGACTTCTTATTTTTAGAAATAGAGTTTCACCATGCAGTTCACAACAAAGAAAGTCTCTTCTCAAGAATTCTTTTATCCTTTTAATAATATAATAGTTAATATGTATAAATATATAAAAGTTAAAACAGTTCCCTCAAGAAAGAAGACCTCTCTAACCTCTTTGTTTTTGTCTCTTTCAGCATTTCTTAATCCATGACAGGAAAACAATCTCTTCGGCTTCTTTGAAATTGCCCTTAATGATCTCATCAAGTTGACAGTCAACACTACCATTTTTCCAACATTCTATTTGCATCTTAAAGCTACAGTAACAATAACTGCTGCCTTCATAGGAAAAGTTTAATGTTATAGGGACCAGCTTCAAAAGAGGGGAGAAGAAAGAAGCAATGAAACCTAGCTATCCAACAACTACATGAACAATAGTTTCAGATAAACACCAGATTGAGTAGCGACAAGGAATCTAAGGAGAAACCACAGCGGATCATCCTTTCAGTATAAGATCACAAATTTGACCCATAGGCAAACAACTATTGGAGACCGACTCTAGGAACAGAACATGGGGATTGGGATCTCAAACTTAGCCCTCAGGAGTAAGAGCTGAAACTCTGTCCTTCCTCTCCTCTTGAGAGGAGGATCTTGGACTCATCCATTGGGTGAAGAACAGGGTCTCAATACTGTCACTCTGATCAGAGGAGGGGAAATCTGAGAATCAGAACTCAGCCTCCTGATATGCTACAGCTCTGTTACTCACTAGGAGTGGAGACCTCAGACTTAGCCCCTGAGTAAGAACAGGACCTCAGTAGTGTGGTTCTGATCTCTGGGAGGAAGAAGGGGTATCTGAGACCTAGAATTCAACCCCTAGGTGTAGAGGCCATAGATCTGTCACTTTAACTGGGAAAGAATACCTAGGACTCAGCTCCAGGACAAAAAAAAATAAGGACTTAGCAGGAGTACGTATGACAGATTAAACATGGCCTTATGGCCATGATAGTACCACCAGAAATGCAGAGAACCTAGACTTAACACAAAGTTCCAATTTGGGAAGTAAGGCTGGAAGACTGAGAAGACAAAAAACATAAAGAGCTATTATGACGACACAAATTTCCAAAACATACACACAGAACAGAAGAGTAATCCAAAACACTTAGCAAGAAACTCTCAAAGAAAAATACAGTTTGGCAGAATCAGTTGTAATTCTTAGAAGAAATGAAGCAACAGTTAAAATAGTTAAAATGATAAATGAAATGAGAGTGAAAGAAGAAAAAATTGGAAAAGAAATGAGAGATATAGGGGAGAGAGTTGGATAGAAAATTAACAGGTTAGCACAAGAGATAAAAAAATCTTTTTTTTAAAAATTCTGAACTTAAGAAATAAAACAAGCCTTTCCATAACATAGTAGAATAGAAAAAAGACAATTGCACATTAAACTGCAAATCTATCATGTACGACATGCTATTCCTTTTAAATATATAAGAAAATTATCATGTAACTTTTTTCTTCCCCCCAAACCACCTTAGAAATGACTACCATTAGACACAAATATGTGTGTATATGTGTGTATATATATATATATATATATATATATATATATGTATATGTATGTATGTATGTAAAATCATTCTATATATTGACCGGTTCTTTTTCTGGATGTAGATAGCTTCTTCCTTCATATGTCTTTGGTAGTTAGTTTGAGTATTTATAATAGTCAAAATGACTCAGTCACTCAAAGTTGTTCTTAAAACGATATTTCTAGGGGCAACTAGGTGGTGCAGTGAGTAGAGTATGGGCCCTGGAGTCAGGAGAACCTGAGTTCAAATGTGGCCTCAGATGCTTGACACGTTTACTAGCTGTGTGACCTTAGGCAAGTCATTTAATCCCAATTGCCCTGCCTTCCCCCCTCCAAAAAAAAACCTCAAACAATATTGCTGTTACTGTATATGACATTCTCTTGGTTCTGCTCATTTTGCTCTTTGTTATTTTGTGCAAGTCTTTCCATGTTTTTCTAAGATCATCCTGCTCATCATTTCTTATAGCACAGCAGTGTTCCATCACGATCATATACCTCAACTTGTTCAGCCATTCCCCAATTGACGGGCATCCCCACAATTTGCAGTTCTTTGCCACCACAAAGAAAGCTGCTATAAATATTTTAGAATATATAGGTTCTTTTCCTTTTTCCCTAATCACTTTGGTAAACAGATCTAGTAGTAGTATTGATGGGTCAAAGAGTATGCACAGTTTAATAACTCTTTGGCCATAATTGCAGATTGTTCTCCGAAATGGTTGAATTAGTTCACAGTTCCACCAACAACGAATTAGTGTCCCAATTTTTCCACATCCCCTCCAACATTTGTTGCTTTCCATTTTAGTCATTTTAGCCAATCTGATAGGTATAAAATGATACCTCAAGGTTGTTTTATGTATAATGATTTAGAGTATTTTTTCATAGGACTAAGATACAAAATCTTAGTCAAATAAAAGACTTCTTGAAAATTAGAATGGACCAAAAAGACATTAATGACTTCATGAGAAAAGAAATATCAGAAAAAAGTAAAATGTTTGAAAAAAATAAAAGAAAATGTCAGGTATTAGAATTTGCTGATCACCTCCTAAAAGAAACTTCAAAATGAAGACTCCTAGGTAAAAAGTCCAGAACTTCTAAGTCAAAGGAGAAATAACACAAACAATTATAAAGAAAAAATTTAAGCCAGGATCACACAAGATTTAGCAGCTACTGCTTAAAAGGAGAGAAGATTATAGACTATGATAATTCAAAAAGTAAAAAGTAGAAGCCGGAAACTGAGAACAACTTACCCGGCAAAAACTTAGTATAATCCTAGAGGAAGAAAAAGTGGATTGTTAATGAAATAGTGGACTTCTAAGCATCCCTGATGAAAAGACCATAGCTGAGTAGAAACTTTGAAATACAACCTTGAGGGTCAAGAGAAACATAAAAAGGTAAATGTAAGGGAGCTGTAGTACCATAGTTCCCCAATGCCTTAGCTAAATTCTATCCCTCTGCACATCACATAATTACTCATGATATACTTCAGCTGCTGCTCTTTCTTTTTTAAAAAAAATGCAGTTCCTTTAGTTAAAGTACTAACATATTTACTTTCTCTTTCCAACTTTCATATTTCTGTCATTGCACTGTCATGTTTCTAGTACTGCAGTACTCTCTCTAGTACTGTCTCTCTGAAGAACTTTGGAATTGATTGTGTGATATGGGAGACACTGGCAAAGGACTGCCCAGCATGGCATGCTTTCATCAAAGAAGGTGCTATGCTCTATAAGTGAAGCAGAATTGCAGCATCTCAAAAGAAATGTGAGATGTGCTAATTTAGAGCCATCTCCACTCCGAATGTTCATGTGGACTATCTGTGCCCGACCTGTGGTAAAGGCTCCTGAGCTCATATTGGTCTGATTAGCCACAGACAGACACACTGTACCTTAACCCCAACATTGTTATGTCATTTGGGTCTTTTTCAACAATGAAGGACAAAACCAACCAACCATTGCAGACCCAAGACCTTAAAGTCCTTTGGGGATTTTCTTCCTCATCCTTGAGATCAATATTGCTAGCAGTTTCTTATTGTTCATATTTCTGTCTCTTCCTCTTCATTCCTTTTGCCACTACCCTTTTTGAGGCTCTCATTACTTCATGAATATGTCACCAAAATAATGGCTTGATTAGCATCCCTGACATTTTGTACCATGTTTCTAATTTACACTAACCTTCTCAAAACATTACTTTTTGCTATATCAACCTCCTTACTCAAGAACCCTCTATGATTTCCTCTTTTCTTTGATTAGTCAGTACAAATTCCTTTGCCTGACTCTGGAGTTTTTATGTTCAATCTATATGTCACTGCTTAACTTTGAAGATCATAGAATTTTTGTTGGAAGGGACTTTAGAGATCACTTAGCCAACCTCTTCATTTTATTCATTTTCCTACATTAGATGAGGAAACTGAGACCTGAAGAGGTTAAGTGACTTGCCCGAGAAGCTCAGTGGCCACTCATAGGCTCAACTCTATTGCTGATTGGTGTGCATTGTTTCAATCCTGGGATCTTTCACCCTAGGCAGCCTAGTGGCCTTCCTATTCCCAGGGGTTAATCATATCGGTGCCATACTTAATGTGGACATTCTGTACATTTTAGTGCTACTCAAGGTCAGAACTTTTTGAAATTAAGTGATCCATCAGCTCCAGCCTTTCCAGTAGCAGGGACTATGGGCATGAGCTATCACACCCAACCTTCTCATCCTTAAAAGGAATATAAAAATACTAACCTTATAGGGTTCTTGTGAAGATCAAATGAGACTAGGGCCTTTACTGAGAATTTTGCACCCGAGGCAAATTCAGTTAAATGGGATGTACTTGACTAAAACATGACCACTCCTGTATATTACTGAAGTGAACTGGATATAGAATTTATAGAAATTAAGGAGGGCTTTTCCGTCTACATAGAAGACTGTGAATCGACTATTGAACTTAAGAAAGAAGGACATGGAAGATCGTAGATTATAGTAACAAGATTCTGTATCGGGTGAAATGAACTTTAAAGAGGGAGAGGTGGTTGCTGAGTGGTAATGGCAGATAATGAGTCTGAAAGTGGTAGTAAGGAGTAAGGAGTATGCCAGTTCTTCCTCTTGGTCCCCTATATTAGGAGTGTGAGGGAAGGAACAAGCAGCCAAGAAGACAGATAGAATATAAGAGGAGGCAATCTAGGGTGAAAGGGAGTTTGCTAATAATTGAAGAAATTTTCAGAGAGCACAATGGAAAGAGGGGAAAGAATGGGATAGGGTGTGGGAAGGGTTATGGATGAACCGGGTAGGAGTGAAGCAGAAGAAAGATATTTTTTCCTAGGCACAAGGTGGTATTGAGCAACAAGGATCAGAAGAGCTGGAAGTAGGCATTTCCTAGCCATGGTGCATTGGAGAATAACAATGTAAGAGATCTCTGGGAGTAAAGATGTAATGTCAAATGCCCATGTGATATTTGCTTGAGATATTTACTCATTGAGGGCAGCTATGTGGTGTAGCAGATAGAGCGCTGGAACTGGAGTCCGAAAGACTCATCTTCGTGAGTTCAAATCTAGCTTTAGGTACTTACTAGCCATATGACCCCGGGCAAGTCATTTAATCCTGTTTGCCTAAGTTTCTTCATCTGTAAAATGGGCTGGAAAAGGAAATGGCAAACCACTCCAGTATCTTTGCCAAGAAAACCTCAAATGGAGTCACAAAGAATTGGATATGACTGAAAAATAACCAAACAGCAACAATTGACTCATTGTGTATTATCATATAGGATAAAAAATGCGGTCTAGGGTCTTGAATAGGCTCTGAGTGCAATATTTGACTTAGCCACAAGGTGGCGGGCTACTTGAGTTGTCACAGAGCACTCAGAGCCTGAGTAAGCCTTGAAGCCTAAACAAGCCCTAAACAGGGCTTTTCCTGCCCAAGATATCTTCTTAGTATGGACATTTTCCCTTTGCCCCTAGGTCCCAATATGGTCTAGGAAAAGAAATATTGAAAATATTAAAATATAAAAGTTTGCTGCAATTACATTTTTTTTTCCATCTTCCATCTAGTTCTTAATATGTCCTGACCTTAATATGTCCTTACTGGTCCTCCTGTTGCTCTAGGGCACCAGGCCTCCCATGTGGCTTAGGTCTTTCTCCCTGAGTGGCAAAGCAGCACCTTTGGGAGTAACGATAATGAGAATACTGGAAAGAAATATGCAACCCAGATACTTTCACCAAGGGAGAGTATCAGTCACCTTGTTCAGCTCTGAATGAGATATGTGGAAATAGAGGCCTTTGCAAACTTTTAAAACTACCATTTGGCTGTTATTATTAGGCTCATTCTGACTCCGATTATTGCTTTTTACCTGACTAGAATGTTCTTCTCCCTTTCTTCCCCCACTAGAGTATGGGTATTTAGTGGTTTTTTTTGTGTGTCATGAATCTCTTTGGCACTGTGGTGGAGTCTATGGGTGACGTCTCAGGATAATGTTTGTAAATGCATAAAATGAAATATTATGATTACGAAAGGAACCAATTGTCTTGAAAGAAATATGAAATTTTTCCCATTCATGTTCATGGATGCCTTGTTTCATGGATCTTAGATTAAGAACCTCTACCCTCTTGGAAAATCTGGACTTGCTGACAAAAGTCTGTATAGTCAAAGCTATAGTTTTTTTTTCCAATAGTGATGTATGGTTAAGACAGTTGGAAAGCTGAGAATAGCAGAATCTTTGAATTGTGGTGTGAGAGATTTTTGAGAGTCCCTTGGACAGCAAGGAGGTCAAATAAGTCAGTACTTAAAGAAATTAACTCTGACTATTCATTGGAAGGATAAATACTAAAGCTGAAGCTTAAGTACTTCAGCCAAATAATGAGATGACAGGATTCACTGGAAAAGACTCCAGTGCTAGGGAAGATTAAAGGCGAAAGGAGAAGGGGACAGCAGAGGATGAGATAGATGTGATGTCATGGAAGCAACAAATATGAGCTTGGACAGACTTAGGGAGACTGTGGGCTGCAGAAGGGGCTGGCATGCTATGGTGCATGGGGTCGTGAAGAATTGGACGTGACTAAACAAATGAACAGTAACACCAACACTCCTGGCCATGTGGAGCAGTGGAAGTCTGCTGGCTTTGGCATCTACTAGAGGACCTGGGTTCAAATTGTGAATCTTCTATGTGACTATGAACTAGCCTATTAACCTCTACATATGTCAATCTCCTCCTCTAAAAAATGATGGGGGAGCTGGACTAGATGACCTCCGAGGTCCCTTCAGTTCTAAAGCTAGGATCTGGTATGAACTTCTAAGGCATAGTTCATAGGATCCCTTGGTTCTGGAGCTGGAAGGGACCCTAGAGATCATCTAGTCACCTTATGTCCTCATCTTAGAGATGAAAGACTGAGGAAGATGAAGATGACCTGCCCAAGGTCACACAAGTGGTAAGCACCAGAAGCAGGCTGCTTTCTCTCGGAAGCTTTTTTCTGACTGCTTCATCCTTTACCGATCTCTCCCTTCTCCACACAATTATTATGCCTACAGTCAGTGAACCACTGTTTAACTACTCAAGTGTTTTCCAAGTATTTCATCACTGTTATTTTTCTCTCTCCCACTAGATAAAGCTGCCTAGGAGTACACATTGCATCCTATGCTTTTGTTTTCTCTAGAGTACTGGGAACACAATGGTACCTAGATAGCCTATTGTGTTGGTCTCAAACTTTTTGGTCCCAGGACCATGTTGCCCTTTAAAAATTATTTAGAATAGACCTCAAATACCTTTTGTTTATACGGCTTATGGGGCAGCTAGATAGTACAGTAGATAGCGTATTGGGCCTGGAGAAAGGAAGTCTCATCTTTTTAAATTTCAATCTGGCCTTAGATAATTACTATGTGTGTGACCTTGGGCAAGTCACTTAATCCCGTTCACCTTAGTTTCCTCATCTGTCAAATAAACTGGAGAAGGAAATGGCAAACCACTCTAGTATCTTTGCCAAGAAAACTCCAAATGGGGTCGCAAAGAATTGGATATGACTGAACAGTAACAACATGTGACATGTGGCTTATACCTATCAATATTTACCATATTAGAAATTAAAAGATAAAATGTAAAATATTTACTAATCTGTTTAAGATAACTAATAATAGACTATAGTACATACAATTATAATTACATATTGGCATAAACAATTACGAAAATTAACTGTTGTTGTTTAGTTGCTTTCAATCATGTCTGACTCTTTGTGACCCCATTTGGGGTTTTCTTGGTAAAGACACTGGAGTGGTTTACCATTTCCTTCTTCAGCTCATTTGACAGCTGAGGAAATTGAGGCCTAGGGTCCCACAGCTAGTAAGTGTCTGGGGTCAGATTTGAACTCGGTTCTTCCTGACTCCAGGCCTAGTACATATATATATATATGTATATATATAGTACATATACTGTATATACTAACTATATTTTCCCAAATGAGAAAAATTAGTGAGAAGAATGGCATCATTTTACATATTTTTAAAAATATCTTAAATATCTCATTTAATAAAAGATAGCTGAGTTCTCCTATCTGCTTCTGCCTTCAATCTGTTGTGATAGTTTTTTTTTTTGATAGAAGCATATGAAAGAAATCCAGACCCACACAGAAATGTCATTGGAAGAGGTAGGAGTATTTTTTTTTAAACTTTTAAAGATAATTATGGGCATTCTCCTTTGGTGACTATACCAAAACTTGACAAATGGTAGTTTCTTAAAGGACAGTTGCAACGTGGAATCTGAAATGTTATCAATGAATAAATGAAAGTGAGAAAGACAAATAATGTCTTAGTATTACCGTGAAAATAGTTTTGACTTTGTGGAACCCTTGAAAGGGTCTTGGGATCCTAGAAGTCCATGGACCATGCTTGGAGAACTGCTGTGGATAAAGCGTTGGATCTTCAGTAAAACGTAAGCCCCTGGAGGACAAAATTTTAAAAAAGATTTGTCTTTGTATCTTCAGCACCCAGATTAGTGCCTCACACTTAATATGCTCATAGGACCATTGAACCATAGATTTAGAGCTGGAAGGGACTTTGGAGAACTTCTGGTATAAACTTATCAGTTTACAGATGAAGAAATTGAGTCTCCTTTATATTAAGTGACTTAACCAAGTCACACAGATAGTCACTGAAAGAGCCGGGAGTCAACGCCAAATCCAGAGCCTTCTGTGTTAACAAATGCCTGTTATGCTCTTGAAAGACTTAAGAACTCTGAGCAATGCGATGATGCGCCAGTGTTCCAGAGAACTGATGGTGACGCATGCTGCTTACCTCCTGGTGGGGAGGTCAGGAGTTAAATATGCAGGATGAGATATATTCTTTTTATGTGTCCAATGTAGGAATTTGTTTGCTTGGCTATGCATATTTGTCACAAGAGTTTCATTTTTTCTTTTCTTTTCTTCTAAGGGGGTGGGGTGGGGTAGAATAAATGTCTGTTAATTGAAAAAACTAATAAAAAACCAAAAACATGCCCAAATTGAATTGAATCGAAAGTGAGTGACCAGAATTTCTGTCTCTTTTTGGTAAACTTAACCAGTGGGTCCTTAGCATATTGTCAGTGAAAACTGCCTTTTAAGCCCTTAATTTATGTGAAAAATGAAAAAAAAAATAAACCCTACCAACATAGAAGAGGAGGCTACATCCAGATTTTTCATAATCAAAAAAGTTTTTTTGGGAGCATTTTTGGGGACATAGTCATATGCAACAGTAAGTTTGAGTGTTTGAAATACCACAAAATACTAAGACCCAATCTGTTTGATTTGCAACAGGAGGAAAGTTTATTGACTGACAGCATGGCTAAGAAGCGAAACACATTTTGCAAGTTTGCATTTGGCAAGAGAAAGCCAAAAGGAAAGCAGATAGGGCCTGAGCTGATTTCTCTTAGGCTGCTCAGACTGTTTCATTTTCCAGGAGGATTCGTCATTTCATTTGCTGTGACAAAGGCCATCTGAGCATCTGCTTATTTAATTTTTGTTCCAGAAACATAATTAGCTTGAGATGACACCCCTTGGCTACTAGTAGAGTCTTCTTTCATCGTCCTGGTCACTCTGATTTTGTTTGACTCTAAAAAAAAAAGAAGCAAGAACTGGAATAGATGAAGGTTAAAAGACATATGTTTCCTAATTATGTTTTAAATAGGATTTTGTTAGAATAGATGAAGGTTTTACTCATGATTGATGCACAGAAAGGAAACTGGGGAAAAAAGATGCTTTACCTCCCTTCCATTGGTCCATGCCTGAGTCAACGGATGGTAGATCTCTTGATACTTCTCTCCTGCCTCTAGAACTACTGGAAAAGAACCAGTTAGAGAAAGTATTATCACCAGTTTTTTAATTAAATAACAGCAAGAATTTGGTGCCTATTTTAAGGGGAACACTGTGCTAGATACCCTGTAATCTCAAGAATCCCTTGTCCTCGAAGAGCTTAGATTTTATTGGGGAGTGATATGATTCTACTGAAAAATATGTGCAAGATAATTTGTGTCGAGAGAAAGCACTGAAAAAATAATGGTGATCTGGAAAGATTTCATATGGAAGGTGGCACCTGCATTGAATCTTGAAGATGGGAATTGTAAGAGGTGGAGGAGAGTAGGGAGCACATTCCAGGCATGTGGTGTAGCTTATTTTTCTTTTGTCAATGAAATAGGAGGAAGCTGATATAATTTCCTTCCAATCATAGGGCCTAGAACATAGGAGATGCTTTAAAATGCTTGTTGATTGATTGATAATTAATTAGAGTGTACTCCTTCCAGGGAATGCCTTATTTCAACCTGCTAGATATTTAGTTTCGGGGCCAGAAAAATCATGAAACTTGAGTGATTGGTAGTGTTGAAGTTAACATTTAACTCACCTCCCCTCTCCATCAAGCAGGCTTCGGTAAGTCTCAATCTCCATCTCCAGGCGGGTCTTGATGTTCAACAGCTGTTCATATTCTGCATTCTGACAATCCACCTCTCCTCTGATCTGGCAAATTTGTTCCTCCAGGCTACTGATCTGAAGCTGCATTTGGGAGAGCCTTGCCACGTAGCTTTCTTCGGTGTCTGCGAGGGTGCCTTCCAGGGAGTCTTGCTACAAATATGTGCATGTACACACACAAAATATAAAAATGAAATCATTGAAAACATAGGAAAAATATTAATGGACATTGAACATATATATGTATATGTATATACATATATATGTATATACATATATATACACATATACATATATATACACATATATATGTATATACATATGTATATACATATATACATGTCTCAGTGGTGAAAAGTATCTCCTTGATACCTCAATACAATGAGGGTAAGGTATCCGACACAAGGCAAGCTATACATAAGGACCTATGATTTCATTGGAGATTTAGAACTGAAAAAGAGCCTTGGAGACCTTTAGTCTAATCCTTAATTTGGGGAAACTGAGGCCCAGAGAGATGAAGTGATTTGGCCAATGTCAGGTAGATATTAAGGGAAAGCTCTAGGTTTCCAACACAGGTCTGCTGATTCCACAATTGGTGTTGTTTTAGGCAGGACTTAAACCCAGGTCTTTTAGACTCCAGGTCTTGAACTCTGACCACTAAACCATACTGCCTTTATGATGTACCATGAAAGCCAAGTGGTATAAGCTTTAGTCCTGAAGTGCCTGCTTTTCCATCTTCTAGCACTGGTTTGAATTTTGCTCACATTTAAGGAAAACCTCATAGGGCTCTTGTATGGAAGCATTATGTAAGCCTTAAAACTGTGTGTGTATGTGTGTGTGTGTGTGTGTGTGTGTGTGTGTGTGTGTGTATACACACATATATATGTATGTATGTAGTTTTTTCAACCAAACCTGTGATTTTATTGGCAAAGGAAACTCCTAATAAAGAAACTCCCTCTACTAATGCTGATCAATACCTGCTCATACAGTGGGAGTAATAAAAGAAGCCGCTTTGACTGCTGGATCGGGGACTGTGGTGGCCACCTCATAGAGCATGTCTGGAAATGGACTTTTACCCTGGATTCTCTAGAAGACTCATGATGGAAAAAGCTATGCACAGCCATAGAAAGAATTATGGAGTCTGAATGCAGATCGAAGCAAACTTTTTGCTCTCTCTTTTTTTTTCCTACTTTTTTTTGGTTTCGTTTCTCCTTTCTCATGATTCTTTCCACGGGTTATAATTCTTCATTACAACTGGACTATTATGTAAATAAGTTCAATGTGAAGGTGTGTGTAGAACCTACATTGGATTACATGCCATCTTGAAGCGTTGGGGGAGGCAAAGAAAATTTGGAACCCCAAAACTTGTGGAACTGAGTGTTGTAAACTACAAATAAAGAACAAATTTATTAAAAAAATAAGTATATGTGCAGCCAGAGGCTGCTGGCTCATCACCATGATCTCTTTCACCAAAGTCTGTGTCAAAGATGATGAGCAACTTATCAGTAGAATTAAAGAAGAGACAGCTTCCACTTTCACTGTAACTTCCTCTCTTTCAAATGTGTGGCTGGCGACTCTAATAGCTCTCCTTTGGAGTTCTTGTGGAGGATGTGGGTTTCACTCTCTCTCTCCCTTCCCAGAATCATCTACAATGTCTACATGCAAATGGTTACAAGAGAATGTCTTGGTACATAGGCAGCCTAAGATTGGATTTCAATTTCCTAGCTCCATCTTCTGCTTTGTGTTTCTTTTCCTGAGGATAGGTAACTGAACAGCAATCTTGGGATGGATATTTCTAGTCTGGTGGCTACCTAATGACCTCGAGAGATCTTCAGTCATTGAGAAGTTTGGGTCTGGGTGCCCAGAGGTAGGTGCTTTCTGCAGTCACACCTTTCTAAGAGGAGAAGATGAGTACTATCGGGAGGATGAAACTGGCTATCTCTCTCTGCTTCTCTTTCTCTCTTTTCCAGCCTCCCCCCTTTGTCTTTCTCTGCTTCTCCTGCTTTGTCTGAGTTTCTCTCTCTGTCTCTCTCTCTGTCTCTCTCTGTCTCTCTGTCTCTCTGTCTCTCTCTCTCTGTCTCTCTCTCTCTCTCTCTCTCTCTCTCTCTGTCTCTCTCTCTCTCTCTCTCTCTCTCTCCCTCCGCCCCCCATCTCTGTATCTCTCCGTGTCTCTTTTTCTCTCCCCACCTCTTTCTTCTCTGTCTGTCTTTCTCAGGCACTTTCTCCCTCTCTATCTCTCTCTGTCTCTGTTTGTCTTTCCCCCTTCCCCCTTCTTTCTCTCTCTGTCTCTGCCTTTCTATCTCCTAGTCTCTGTCTCTCACACCCTAGATTTACCTATGGCATTAGCTATCTAGATATAGATTACCCTTGCCTTCTATCTCCTTACCTGCAGAATAATAGAAATGCATGCAAAACAATTTCAAGAAGTTTAAAGTCAGGACTGGCATTCACCTACCATGGCCATTAGGGACTGAAGCTCGATCTCCAGGCCCTGAAGAGTCCGCTTCAGCTCCAACATCTCACTCTTGGCTGAGTCAGCTGCTCCTGCATCGGTGGAGATCTGTGCTTGCAAGGTTGCACTCTACAGGCACGTGTGAGGCAAGAGAGAATGGAATAAAGGATGTGTGAATTGCCTGTCTCCAGTCTTTGCCCTGTGATTGCTTAGTTGCTGCTGACTTACCTGCTTGCGGAACTGCTCTTCTGCCTCCCTACGGTTTTGCTCAGCCAGCTCCTCATACTGGGCCCTCATGTTGTTCAGCAGTTTTGTGAGATCTGTTCCTGGAGCAGCATTCATCTCCACGTTGACATCCCCATGATTCATTCCCTGTATACTCTTCATTTCCTAGCAAGGGAAAAAGCAAAGGCCATTATAATAGTGATGTTGGGATGGAGAAGAAGTCTGTGTATCAGCTACTAGACATACTGGGGAGGAGAGAGAGTGACATGGAGGCCCATAAATGACAGCAAGAAGGAACTGGACAGACTGGAGGGAACTTTGAAGGAAGGCAGAGCAGGATGGTGACTGAGAGAAGGCTATAGTTAAGTTTACTCAGATGATGATGGGCAGAAGTGTGGCGACAGCAGCGTCCAGTGCACCTAGCAGTTAGCTACCTTCATTGCCAATGCCCCCAGATGATCCCAGGGGTCCCATGTGGTTTGACGACCTAAGCTAGGAAGCTCATGGTGGGAGTGAAGGAGGCAGTCTGTTTCGGCCAGTGGGAAGACACCCTCTGCAGAATGAGATCTTTGGTTGCAGCAGACTGATGACTGAGGAAGGGAGCAACGGGGCAGGGGTGGGCGGTGGGGAGGGACCTAGCTTCCTGGGATTCCAGGGGCTGTCCCATGTTGTTTTCAACTCTCTCCCTACCTCTTCATGATTCTTCTTGAGGTAAACCAGCTCTTCATTCAAGCTTTCATATTGCATTTTCAGATCTGATGTGGTCATGTTCAATTCATCAAGCACTTTGTGAAGGCCATTTGTATCTGCTTCCACAGTCTGCCGTACACAAAGCTCATTTTCATACCTTAAAAAATGTGCAGAATGTGATTTTTCAGTTAGTTGAATTATTTTAAAGCTTTCAATTTCATTTACAAAGTATTCATAGGATTATAGCTCTAGGGCTGGAAGGGACCTCAAAGACAATCTAGTTCAACCCTCTCATTTTTCAGATGGGTAAACTGAGACCAAGGGAAGTTGAATGATTTTTCCAAGGTCACACAGGTAGTTAACATCTTCAGAAGGAGGATTTGAACACAGGTCTTCTGACTTTTTCTATGCTGTCTTATCAACCTTATAGTTTACTCAGCTGCTCCAGAGGAGTATCAAACTCATCACCCTTTATTTCCCATCTTATGCACTGATGTATCATCATCATCAGATACTAAGTGATTAAGCCACAAGATTATATATAATAAGGTTCAAAAAGATTGTATAATCTTGGAATTTCTCTAATAGAATGCACATTTCAATTCTTTAGCAATTTCTTCTTATGTAGGGTTGTCTAAATTTATGTGACCAATTAATTAGATGCTGTTGGTTTTAAAGTTAGAAAAGACATTAGAAGTCATTTAGACTTTTCCCTCTTACTTTAGAAATGAGGAAACTGATGCCAAGCCCATGCTCTTTTTGCTATATCACTCTTTCTCTGACTTTTCACTAGAATTCTCTAGTCCTTGGTATATGAAAAATAATGAAGGTTTTTTTTTAGTTTTAAAAACTGCTATTAGAAATAACAGTTGAAAATAAACTCACTTCATTCTAAAGTCTTCAGCAGCCAACCTAGCATTGTCAATCGGTGTGATGATCTTGGCGTTGTCAATGGTGGCTTCAATGATCTAGAAAATTTTCAAAAAATAAAGCTACATATTTCCAGATACCACATAGCTCCTTGGTGCTAGTTTATTAAGGTAGCCTTAGCTAAGAAATACTTTCCTGCAATGTAAAAAAAACTTTACCAATTAATATCTGTATTTCTGATATTTTAGGTAATGGAACTGAAATTTACATAGTACTTCAAAAGATACGAAGCAATGAATCATCTCTTTTGATCCTCATGATCCCATGAAGTGGGTCCTATAGGATTTTTATCATATCATCCCCACTTCGAAGGGATCTGCCCAAAGTCACACAAATCAGTAAAATATAAAGGATTATGTGTCTCCTGACTCCCGGTCCGGGAAGATGAATGTAGGAATATAGCACGAATAACAATTTTCACATGTATAACATATTTTCATATAACATTATGTTATTATATTGTATCATTAATGTCTTTAATATGTTAAATTATATATATGTATAACTAGTATATAACAATTTTATCTGATAAAAGTTTAACATTTTAATTTTGTAGGAAACTTTTTTTTGGGGGGGTCCACGTCTATGATTTCACTGATGTGGAGGAGCTTCCTCTATGGAAACTTTCTCTACCTGAGCAAGTCAGTGACCCATCTTTAATAAGGCTCAAGGTTATTGCATAGGATGCAAAGTACCCAGTATCACATAGCCAGATGGTGCAATGGATAGAGCACTAGGCCTGGAGTAAAGAAGACCTGAATTCAAATCTTGCCTCAGATACTAGCTCTGTGACTCTAGGTGAGTAACTTAACTTCTACTTGCCTTAGTTTTTTTGACTGTAAAAAGTGGATAATAACAACCTCTATCTCTCAGAGATGTTGTGAGGATAAACTTAGATATTTATAAAGGGCTTTGAAAATCTTAGAGTGTTATAAAAATGATCATTCTTATTATGTGTTAGAGACAGGATTTGAAATCAGATCTTCCTGACTTCAAGGCTGTTCTATATTTTATGTCATGCTACAAAATATTATTATTTAGCAAACATTAATAAATCTATTACTTTTGCAATTTTTATGGCATAGAAAAAGAAGAAAAAGATATTGAGATTTTATCACTTTACCTGGTTTCTTAGATCTTCAATTATTTGATAATACTTGTCGTAGTTTTTCTTAGATTCATCATCTCTAGCCCCAGACTTATCATACCATTCCTTGATTTTGATCTCCAAATCAGTGTTGGCCTCCTCCAGAGCACGGACCTTGTCCAGGTAGCTAGCCAGGCGGTCATTGAGGCTCTGCATGGTTTGCTTCTCACTTCCAGAGAGAAGGCCCCCATCACTGGCGCCCAAACTGCCAGTAGCACCACTGCTCACGACACCAGCGCAGTAATTGTAAAAGCCTCCACTGAAGCTAGCACTGGAGCCTGAGCCACTTCCATGGCCTCCTGTTAGGGAGCTGCTACTGAACCCACCTCCGAAGCCCCGTCCTAACCCACTGGCAAAGCCTCCACTGGTTCCACAGCTGCTGGAGCCTCCGAAGCCCCGAGCAGAGCCACTCCCCAGGTAACATCTGCTGCTACTGCTGAAGCTGCTTCCACTGCTGTGGGCTTTGCCACAACCACTACTTTCAGCCTGGGAAGAAGCTCTCAAGAGGCAAGACATAATGCACTCTGGTCAACCTTGTCCCGGTAGTGAGGAATGGAAGTGAAGACTGCCCTGATCAGGCCATCCTTATATACAGATATTTAGGGTGTTTCTTTGCTTCTTTCAATTCCATCCCTGTCCTTTTACCTCTTAATCCCCAGTGGATGAATTTCTCATAATTAACCTCACCCTACTGGGTCAATTGATACTGAAAAAAATTAGCAAGGGTGGGGGAAAATGGGCATCATCGTCACATTTCAGCTTGTGAGCATCCCATAATCTCTTATTTCTCCACATTTCCCCCTTTCCTTCTGTTTGTCTGAACTGCATTGTCACACTCTTTGTAATTTTATGAGGTATTCAGGTGGGCTTTAGAGCCCTGAGGCCTCCCATTTCTCCTGTGCCACTCAGGCAAAACAATTATACACAGTGTCAGAATTAGTCAGAATCCAATTTACTACACTTAGTAGTGAGTCCTCAGGCAGAGTCCTTTTTTTTAATCCAATGATAATTAGGAGTAGCATCATATGCCTACCCTCTTTTCATTTGGGGGCACAAATAGAGCATTGTGGCTCTCCTTGAAAAAGGAAATGTAAACCTGACTTTGCAAATTAACAGACTAGCTTTGAAAGCAAGGATTGTTAGGTCAGGTGAGGTCATTTATGGAAGATGTTCTGTGCCAGTTGATGGTATAAATCATTCTCCCAAGAAGTAGCCAGTGGGTTAAGATAAATGGCCCCTTTCAGAGCCTTGATCTTGGCATCTTTCTTCATCTCCTTACTCACCTCCCAAAAGAACATTTAAAGAATATTTCATCTGCTTTCGTTTATCTGCAAGCATTTTTTTTTCTTTTCCTTCCCATTGTCTCTTTTCTATGCAATTACAATTGCTGGTTTTTATTCAGAGGGATTGTTCTACTTTCCCCCTTTTATCATCATTTCAGTATTATTCAATAGCAGCAATGAATTTTTGTGAACACTTAAGAAGGGTCAGCTATATGTATGATGTTATAGTAAACTCTAGGGGAAGATGGAAAACAAGATATAGTCCCTTCTCTCAAAAGAACTGCTAAGCAAGTGTGTGTGTGTGTGTGTGTGTGTGCGCGCGCGCGCATGTGTGGCACCATGTGAGGAGCCACACATCATTATTAGAAAAAAGAATGTATTGAGTGCCTAACAAGAGGTGGAAAAAATATTATATGTAGTCTGAGTAAGGAAAGCTAATTTCTAATTTTGATGATAAATTGGTTTGGTGATAAATACCTGGGTTTTTAGATTAATTTTGAAAATAATGTTGCTGTGGAAAATGTGCTGATCTTGCAATCAGAGGACCTGGATTCAAGTCTCAGCCCTATCACTTTCTACCTGTGTGACTTTGGGATGGTCACTTCAACTCTCTGGGACTCATTTTCCTCATCTGTTAAGTGAAGGAATATGACCTTGAAGGTTCCTTCCAGATCCACATGTAGTATAGATTTTTCTTCTTTTTCTTTTTTGGAAGCAATTGGTGGAATCTTTTGACTGGTACTTAATTTTCTTTATTCATAAGTTCTGGGCAGTTTTTTGGGAGGGGTATTCTTTTCTGTATTCTGGTATTCATGTGTTTTGATTTGTTATGTCCTTCTTGGAAACCAATGATATTTGTTGTTTCTGAATATCCTCTCTTCCAGGCCTATAGCTTTGGCTTGTAGGGCTATCAGTGTCATTTAAAATTTTTTACTTTTTTGCTTCTCTTTTGCCAGATTTTCCTTCAATTCAGTATTTTTGTGTTCCAAATCTGTTATTCTCTCTTCCAATTTTTTTGGGATAAACTCACTATTATGGAATCAATTTTTTTAATCTAACTATTTTTCCTTTGAAAACTACATATTCTGACCTTTGTTTTGTTCCAATTTCTTATATAAATTTGTCTTTTGAACCATTCTGGAATTTCTTCTTGTTTTTCCATGATCTCCTAGGAGTCCACAGGATTCTGTTTCATCAGGCATTGGTTTGCTTTGTCTTGTAAAGTTTACAAGGATTCTATATTCTTTTTGAGGATTTAGTACTCATCCTTCCAGTTACAGGAGCATCTCTGTTGATTTATCTGTTTGTACTTTAGGTTTTACATTAAATTTTCTTCTTTTTGAAATCTTTAGTTGTTTAGCTTCTTATATTCCCTATCATTCACTTTGTGACTGCTCTCCTGTTGAGAGGGGACACTCTTGGGGCTGGACTGCAAGTCACCTTGGCCATCTCCCACATTGGGGGAATTTATGTTTCACCAGTTTTGGTCTCTGCCCTAACTAGCTTTTGGCAGGATAGAACTGGACACATCTGGACCTCAGTTTCATGTCCTTCAGACTAGGTATAACCATGTACATTGGCCCCTGGGTGTCCTAGTTTCTTCCTTGGCTCTTGCCCTTTCCTTCCCTGGCTGGGTTGAATCAGTGTTTGCCACTTTTTTTTTAAGTGTTGGTAGAGATTCTGAGTTGAGTCCTTATAGACTTAGGAGTCCTAACCTAGGGCCTACTCCAGGCATAGGGCAGTCCAATTCTCCTCCTCTCCTACTCATGGGGTTTGGCAGAATCACTGTTTACCTTGTGGGAAGGAACGGTTAATGGGTGGGATGTGCTAGAAATCTCTTTAGCAGGAGTCTGGGTCCTGGACAATAGCCTATGAGTTAGTCTTTAGTTTTTGTATCCACCAGTATGAGTGTGAAAGCTGGTGGGGGGTGGGGACTGAATGAACTCTTTAAAGACCAGCAATGTCCAGTGCTAATTATAAAGCTTTTTAACAGGTTTGTTGCTATCTTGTTTTGTCCATTCGACTATAACTGTTCTATAACTGGTGCATAACTCCTGTTTTGGTGATTTTCGGAATATTAAGGAAGATTAGGAAAAATATCTAGCCTGCTCTCTTGTTGGTCATGTCAGCACCTTTACTTCTACAGCCCTAACATAATCCTAGGTGTTGCTATTTCAGCCAGGTCACAATGAAAGCTAAGCTTACAAGTATATTGGAAGTGGCTTGTCCTGAACTCTTCTTTTAATGGGTCGTTTTTTGTGGGGGGGGTCATAATTAGTGAAAAACTAGATAAATGGGCCAATGATCTCAGAGACAAAAAAGTTTTCCAGTCAGTGGCTGGTCCTGCTCCCTCTCATCCCCAACTGCACCCTCAGAAATGCACTTCTGACTCCACCACAGACACTTCTGAGAAATAAGACTAAGTCAGTAAAACACAACTTCTAGCAGAGTACGTGAACTACCTCAGTCATGCCCAGCTTTAACTGGGGCAGTGGGGAAGAGTGGGCAGTAAATGGCTATCATTTCCTCTACATTCTCCAGTACACATCCACTTTTCTCGCTCAGGGAACTCGGGGCAGGGAGGGAAGCGGGGGCGGGGGCGGGGGCGGGAGTGGGGAGGAGGGGGGAATGACTTCATCTTAGCCATAGTTCCCCTGCAGTCACAAAACTGTTCTTAGCTGTGTTTATTTGCATTACTGTTTTTGCCCGTATGCCAGGTCTCTGGGGGAAGGCTTCCTCTAACCTCCCTCCATCCTCCTAGTGGTTTGTCTGATTTTTTGTGGGCTTTTAAAATTTCTGCTGCCATCTCCAAATCATGCAATGTTTCCCTGGCTCAGGAGATGAGCAAAAACTCAAAACTCCAGCAGTCTATATACGTGATTCAGCTTCTGTAGGAGGTTATTCCCTTGGCCTACTCCCCTGCCTTCCTTCTGAGACTATCTCCTATCTCCTTGTACATACCTTGTATTTTACATATCTGCCCTATTAGAACATGAGCTCCTCAAAGGAATTTTTAAAATTTTAAATATTTTAAATTTTCTTCTCATTTCTCAGCTGTCTTCTCAGCACTTTTCAAAGTGCCTGGCTTATAGTAAGCACTTAAACGCTTGTTGGTTGATTGTTGTGCATTCACTGGGCACCTGGTTACTCTTATTCAATCGATTGATTCACTTTTATACTCTATATGGTCCTATATTTATATAGGGATGTACCTTATTTCTTTCTACAAGATCAGGGATTCTTCAACTGGGAACTGGGGACTTGATTTAAAAAATATTTTAATAGCTATATTGCAATTTAATTGGTTTCCTTTGAAATTCTATGTATCTTATTTTATTAATTTCAAAACATTATTTTGAGAAAGGGCCCATAGTCTTCAATAGCTACCCAAGGGGTCCAAGACACAAAAAAGTTTAAGAACTCTTGTATTAAACCATAAGCTTCTGAGGGCAGATGTCATAATGTTCTCATATCACCTCATTTTTATGAGACCCCCTTGACCTAAGCCATCCTGTTGCCCTTTGACAGGTCGGGGCTGAACAGAAACCATGAGTAGCTCAGAAATCAGATTTGAATAAGCCATATGAAACACAAGGGGCAGCTAGGTGGTGCCATAGTGCACAGAGTGCTGAGCTTGGAATCATGAAGACTCATCCTCCTGAGCTCAAATCTGATCTCGGACACTTACTGCTATGTGACCCTGGGCAAGTCACTTCACCTATTTGCCTCAGTTTCCTCATCTGTAAAATGAGCTGGCTAAGGAAATGGCAAATCACTCTAGTATCTCTGCCAAGAAAACCCCAGATGAGACCATGAAGTATCAGAAATGACTGAAAAATGACTGAATAATAAATATATGAAACAGAATCTGACTTTATAGTCCCTGCACACAGCTCTTGACACGCATCCTCTGTGTATGTCTGTATAAAGGGAGGAGCTAGCAAAAAGGCCACAGCCTGATTCCTGCATACAGTCTTTCTTGTGTACGTCATGGCTTGTCAGGGCATAGACAGGCCTCTGGAGCACCTCTCTTTTCTCTGAAAGGTGCTGACTCTTTTGCTAATGAATTCCACCCACTGCCACTGAAATGACTCTGACCATGAGCTCACTCCCTAGATACACTATGCATTTACTCATCAGTGTATGTTCTTTCACTAAATCTTACGATCAGACCCTTACCACTGCTCTTCTTCCGTGGTCCTAGGCCAATTTTATCCCATCGAAGGCCAACCAACCTCTAGCCTACTTCCTGATTCTCTTAAGCAGGCGACCTCAAACCCTTGAAGCTTCTGGTGTAAACCTTTCCCCTCTCTCAGCCCAATAGGTTTCCAAACCCTTCACAGTAGGAAACATGTTGTATTTATCTCGCTGCATCCTTAACACCTAGCATACCCATAGCAGGTGATCAGTAAATACTGAACTGAATTATATCCTCCATGCTTGGAATTATATCCTCCTGGAAATGATTTGCAAATTAGTTGAATTACCTTGAAAACACTCATTTTTAATTTGAAATATCAAACGCAAAGTGGTTAATGTTTTTGGAACATTGAAACAGGCTATTAACAAGATTTTAAACATTTAGTTTTATAATCTATTAGTTCAGTCCTTTTTTCAGTGGTGTCTGACTCTTAATGATACCATTTGGCAAAGATACTAGAGTGGTTTGCCATTTTCTTCTCCAGCTCATTTTACAGAGAAGAAAACTGAGGCAAACAGGATTAAGTGACTTGCCTGGGGTCACACAGCTAGTGTCTGAGCCAGATTTGAACTCAGGTAGAGGAGTCTTCCTGACTCCAGAGCCAATACTCTATCCTATAGTCTATGAGAATCCACATCAAAAGGAAATGGTCCTCAGCTCCCATGGAAGCACTCAGGTTAATAAGATATCACATATAGGTTAGGGCCCATGGGTGGGGAACCTGTGACTTTGAGGCCACATGGGGCTCTCTAGATCTTCAAGTGCGGCCCTTTGACTGAATCAGATTCATGTGGCCTTGAGGTCACAGGTTCCCCACCTCTGAGGCTTTTCTTCATCCAATAGATAATACCAAGTCTTGACACACAAGCTTACTATCACTATCAAAACTATTTTTTCTATCCATCCCCTTCTAGTTGGTGTCTATCTCCCTAAGGACCCTACTGTCTTTTATAGTATTACCCTGGTGTCAAGTCAACAAGCATTTATCCTGCACCTGCTATGTGCTAGACACTGCACAATAGCTTTAACTTTTTAAAGTCAATATGTGCCTGCAGGGATTCTTATGTGTGATTTAGTGACCCACTTTTCCATCTGAGTTTGACACTGCTGGCCTAGAGTACCAATATCTGACTGGGGCAAATAGATATAATTCTAGTCAAACACCTCGTTCAAGACCAGAGTCTGAGGAAAGAAACTCCTAACCTTGGTGTTACTTCTGGAATTTGCCTTATTTAACATACTGGTGGTTCAGGCAGGGTCTTTTGTCCTTCTTCTAATCTCTGTAGAGGCGAGTTAGATCTCAGATCACAAATACGCATGCCATTCTTAAACCATGTCTTGGCTTATCAGGGCACAGATAGGGTTCCTTAGGCAATACATTGGGGGCATATTTTATGTATGGATATAAATGAGCCCTTCATATTACTAGGATATGAGATCTTTACTGGAGAAACTTGTTATAAAAATTTCCCCTAATTAATTATTTCTCTTCTAATTTTAACTGCATTGGTTTAATTTGTGAAAAACCTTTTTAACTTTATGGAATTAAAATTGTCTTTTTCTTCTATGATCCCCTCTATCCTTTGTTTGGTCATGAACTTTTCCCTTCTCTCTCTCTCTCTCTCTCTCTTTCTCTCTCTCTCTCTCTCTCTCTCTCTCTCTCTCTCTCTCTCTCTCTCTCTCTCTCTCAGAGATGGGGTTCTTCCAATCTTACCCAGGAAGTGCAATGGCCACTCATGGGTCTAATATGAATGCTGATCATCATGGAAATTTTAACCTGTTCCATTTTTTCAACCTGGACTGGTTTTGTCTCCCAGACACTCACCATATTGACTCCAGGCTTAGTTCAGATACCCAAAAGCTTACTCTACTGTGGCTCAGTACTCCTAAACTCAAGTGATCTACCAGCCTCAGCCTCTCCAGGAGCAGGGACCTCAGGAATATGATATCATGCCTGGCTTCAATTTTTTAATTGAATATAATTGTTATTACATTGTGGTAAGTACAGAATGTGTTTAATATTTCTCCTTTTTTGTGTTTATTTGTGAGGTTTTTAATCCCCTAATACATGATCAGTTTTTATAGTGGTGCCATTTGCCCCTGAGAAATATATTTATATGCTGTTTTCTATTCTCGTTCAGAAATCACCAGAGACCTATCATATCTCATTTAGAATTCTATTCAAGTACTTAACTCCTCTCTCCTTCCTTCTATCTTTCTTTCTTTTTTCTTTCTTTCTTTTTCTTTCCTTCTTCCTTCCTTCCTTTCTTTCTTTCTTCCTTTCCTTCCTTCCTTCTTTCTTTCTTTCTTTCTTTCTTTCTTTCTTTCTTTCTTTCTTTCTTTCTTTCTTTCTTTCTTTCTTTCTTTCTTTCTTTCTTTCTTTCTTCTCTTTTTTCTCTTCCTTTTTTCTTTCTCCCTTCCTTCTTACCTCTCTTCCTCTTTCTTTTTCTTTCTTTCTTTCTTCTTTTCCTTCTTCTTTCCTTCCTTCCTTCCTTCCTTCTTCTCTTCCTCTCTGCCTTTCTTTTCTTGAAGGGAGACAGACAAGATATTACAAGTGAATCTATCCAGTTTCTCTAAGTGCGACAGTGATATTAATGTGAGAAGTATGTTTTATTTTATATTTTTGGCATTCAGAATCCACTGTGGCTTCTATTTTTCTCTGTTCTCCAAAGCAAATTCCATCTCTGTAAGGAAGTTTTGCCTTTTAAATTTGGAATTAAACAGTTTTGCCTTTATAATATTATTTTTTGTTTGTTGTTCTGTCATTTTGCAGTTGTGTTCAACTTTCCATGACCCCATTTGGGATTTTCTTGGCAAAGATACTGGAGTGGTTTGCCATTTCCTTCTCTAGTTCTTTTTGCAAATGAAGAAACTGAAGCAAACAGGGTAAAGTGACTTGCTTAGGGTCACAAAGCTAGTAAATGTCTGAGGTGGGATTTGAACTCAGGAAGATGTGTTTTCCTTACTCCAAGCCAGGCACTCTATGTACCACATCACCTAGCTAGCCCCTGTAATATTCTACTGGCTTAGTTTAATTGGAAAAGAAAAATTCCTTGGGGTGATTTAAATTGTTTTCTTAATGCAGCAGGGTAGATTAAAGCAACATTTTCCCCCTTTTAAAAAAATCCTTGATGAGCAATTATTTACCTTTTAGTATAATTCCATCAAATTTGCTTTACCTTTACACACCATCAGTCAAGTTTTGCAAAAGTTATAATTAAACCACATTTCCCATGAAACTTATTCCTCCTTCCTGTGACTCTCCAACAAGGATGCCACTCTAATTAGGGTAGTACCTTTGGTTTGTTTCCATAAGTTTCTCTTAATCCAATGAATATTATTTGTTGTACCAGACTTTGCCTTTAATCATAGGTATGAGACTGAATGTTCCAAGTCATATTTTGTAAATGAGGTGATGCCTGTTAATTTTGTCATGTCTGCCTATTTATTCACATACTTTAATTATTGTCTGCATCTGTGAATTCATTGATGTGGGAGGCTTCCTAATGAGGGAACTCACCCTAATCCATCAAATGAGCAACTGTTCTACAGTTCATAGTCTTAGAGGGTTGCCTGCGGCACTCGGAGGTTGGGTGATCTGCTTAGCGTCATCCAATCAGTATCACTCCTTGTAGGTTCAATCCCTCAACTTGTATTCACTCTTGTGATTTAAGAATGGTGCCCGGGCCAGCCAACTCTTCATTTCCCACCTAGTTGCACTCCTCAGTACTTTCCCATCATGCTTTAGAAACCTCTTCATCTTAGAAGATCACTTCAGCCCTAGAACTCACACTTTGATTGGAGAGTGGAGAGCTGCTCCCAGAGCCTCCATTTAAGGAGGGTACCCCACGCAGCCATCTCTACATTTCCCATCTGGCTGCATTCCTCAGTCTTTCTCCATCTTCTCCCCCTCAACCTTTCAGCTTTCTTTCATGTGTTGTCTTTCCCCACTGGAATGTAAACTCCTTGAGGGCAGCTCCTCAGAGAGCACAGCACCTTGCATATACTAGGCAATTAATAATTTTTTATTGACTGACACGTGTTGAATGTCCCCAGAGGGCGGCTGCTTACTACTCTTAGCAGTGTAACATTGAATTTGTCATATTCCCAATTAAGATACTCCATTTCTTCCAGCTTATGGGTATTTTCTCTGGCTATCTCCCTTGCTTGGAATACTCTCTCTCCTCCTGACTTTCCTGGCTTTCTTCAGATCCCAGCTAAATTCCCACTTCCTACAAAAAACCTTTCCCAAGTGTTTGAGAAAGTGCCAGTGGCCCTGTTGGCTTTTAGCAAAAGAATTTACTAGGATAGCTAAATAATAACACTTGGTACAAAACATGTTCTCCTCAATGCCTGGGTCACAGTTTCAGGAAAGTATACTTAGGTCCATGGGAAGAGTGAGTTCAAACTTAAGATAGGAGCAAAGCACATTTGCAGGATCCACATGTGGCAAGAGGGAAACTATAACTCTCCGGCTGCTAATTAATTGTCAAATCTAATTGACCCTTTCTTGATCCTCATTCTTCTTGACTTCTCTATAGGATTTGACCCTTTTGACCACATTCTCCTCTTGAATTTTTTCTCCACTCTGGATTTTTGTGATTTTGATCTCTCTTGGCTCTCCTCCTACCCAACTAATTGGTTCTCCTCAGTTTTTGGATTTCCATTGATGCCACAGGTACTGTGTGTCCTAAGGCTCTGTCTTGGGCTCTCTTTTCTTTTCATTCTATTGTATCTTGCTTATCTCATCAGTTCCTATGGGTTCAATGGTAAAATCTAGTAATTTATTCTCTGTAACATCTCTTGTATACATCCTCTTCTCTCTGACCCTCTAGTTCATGTCTTCTTCTCCTCTTAACCTGGACAAGCACATTAGCTTCTCCTTAACTTAAATTTTATCCCATCTTCCACATAGCAGTAATTTTCCTATATGGATAAGTCTGTATCATCACCCCTTCTCCCCCAATAAATTCCTGTTACCTGTAAGATCAGTTATAAAGTACTTTGTTTGGCATTTAAAACTCTTTACAACCTTATCCCCTCCTCAGACTCCCTGACATCCCAATTCCTCAGTGTCCTTAAATCTTGTAACCCACTTCTTCACTCCATCTCAGCAGACATAGGGATGATCATATACACTAGAATCACACTTCCTTAATAAAAATTTCTGATGTCTTTTTTTAATGCTAATCTTCCATCATTATATTTCTCCCTTTGCCTCTCTCCTCTTAAATCCATGATTTACCCACATTTTCAATTTTTCCGATGTAAATGCTCATGCTGAATAGTGATGCCCAGAAGCCGGTTAGAGCTGGATCCAGCATACTCTTGAGCACTGTGTTATAGAATGGGGTTTTCTTGGGGAATATTTTTGCAAACCTTTATTAGACTCACTGGGCAGAATAATTATGGCTCCAGTGTCAGTCTCTTCTTTATATATATTTCTCAGTACTGCGCAAATACTGGGAGCATTAGAAGAGAGGAGGGTAAGAATGGGACAGCATGACTTGATTGCTGAATTCTGTGAAATGTCTTTTTATATAAGAACCAAGTGAGTAGCAATTAGTTTGTATTATGTTCTGTATCTGAAGAAGGTAGACATCTGAACTAAAATATATCATCTTTGGCTATAATTGAAACATTCGTATTTGTGAACTTATGCCTTTCTGTTCTTATTTTGACTATCTCAAGGGGCAATTAACTGAATAGAATTCAATCTTTTTTTTTTAACTCCTCGCATCTCCAATGCTCTAGTGGAATCTTCTGGAAAATTGCCAAATCCTTAAAAGTTAGCACATCTTGAATGTTTTAATTATAAGCACTTAGTAAATGATTATGTCAGTCTGTTAAAGATAAACAAAAAACATTCAAAACTGGATAAGTCTTAGAGAGTTGCCAGGAGCTCAGAGAGAATAAATAAACTTGCCCATGTTTACATAGCTAATAAGTATAGGAGGCAGAACCCAAACCCAGGTCTTCTAGCCCCCCGAGTCCAGTGCTCTCTCTCCAATCTGCCATGCTGTCCTCACCATCATCTGTACATATTCTCTTTGTTCTATGGTCAAAAGAGTGCTTAGTTTAGGTCAGTAACACTGGAAGAGTAAGTTATTAGAAAAATGGCTCTTAGAACTTCAAAATCCCAAAGCAGTGATTTAGGTTCTGCGGCTAGAGACGAGCCTAAGCATGCTCTTCTAGCCCCAAAGCCAAGAATCAGAACAAGGATGCTACCAGGCAGGAATGTCAGTCAGGGCTGCTGTTGAAGGGAGGGAGCCCAGGGCTCTGCATGGCTGAGGGGAGAGGCCTGTCCCTGTCCCAGTCTCTGTCCCTGATGTATTTGAGAGCATTCCTTTTCAGCAACAAATTCATTGGAATTGAGTCATCTTCTCTGGTTCTTCTGTGTGTGTGTGTGTGTGTGTGTGTGATTATTTTGTTTTCCTTATGGTTCTCAGTTTTATTGCCTCGATAATTTATTAGTAGCAGAAGGAGATTTTCACTGTTTACTCACAGAGCCACAGCTAGTAATTCTGGGAGAAGTACTATGAAACACAGTCCAGATCGAATATAGTTGCACAAAGGGGCCCCTCTAATTGATATTTAAGTTGAGGGGAGAAGGGGCTTGGAAAATAAACTCAGACTTCAGGACATAAAGCCCTGGAGGAAAACATGAGGCCATTCCCAAGGGAGGGATCAGAGACAAGTGATGTGAGAAGGGGCTCGATTGGGGTGCAGCTGCTGGAGGGAGGAAACATGCCTTCTGGCAGCTTCTTATTTTCACTAGTTATTTTTGCTAATAAGGTGATAAGCTCAGTTGTTTCTACCATCTTGAAAGATCATGAACGCTGACAACTCCCCTTAAGTTTGGAGGCATCCCAGTACAAAGCCAGTTTCCCTTCCCTAATTATGGCTCCCTTGAAAAGTATCAGTGAAATAATAGATATTTCTAAATATAATCCCGATTAAATATATGACATCTTAATTTCTTTTATTCTTGCTCTAAACCTCTTCTCAAGTGATTTACTACCTCCCTATACCTTTCTCAGCAGAGTACTTCGTTTCAATCAATTTTCCCTCTTCACCTCCCTCTCCTTCCTAATTACATACTTCAAATTATTTCAGCATCAGCTCCCACCCTCTCCTCTCTTCTTGCAAACACCAGCCTCTCTTCTTGTGCCCTTGATCCCATCCTTCACTGGCTTGCCCTTTCAATCACCCTCTCTCCTCCTGATTATTAAACTCTCCACATCCACTGGCTCTTTAAGCATGCCCAGATCTTTTCCATCATTAAAAAAAATACCTTTCCTTTGACTACCATTCTCTCAAGCTATCATCCCATTTCTTCCCTCCTTTTCATAGGCAAACTCCTATAAAAGCTCCCTAGACTTACTGCTGCTCCTTTCTAACCCCCCAATCACTTTTCATTCCCTTGTATTCTGGATTCTGTTCCCACCATTTGACTGAAATTGCTCTCTCTGAGGTATTAATGATCTCTTTATTGCTAAATCTAATGGCATTTTGCTCCATTCTTACCTGTCTTGGTCACTTTAGCATTTACCGTAGTTGACCATGTTTCTTTTCCCTGTTTTTTTTTTTAATATTGCTCTCTCCTGGTTCTCTTTCCTTCTATTTTGTCTACTCTTCAGACTCCTTTGGAGGATCAACTTCTCTGTTCAGTCCCCCTAAATGTGGTGTCCACCAGGCTCTTTGCGGGACTCTCTTCTTTTTCTATACTCTCTCAGAGACTTCATCAGCTTTCATGGGTTCAAATATATCCATGCTGATGGTTCCCAGAAACTATATATATATATATATGTATGTATGTATATGTATATATATGTGTATATATATATGGTATATATTATAAATACATATATATTTTCTCTACATAGTTATCTATAACTATAATTATATATAGTCTTTCTTCTGAGCCCCATTCTCATATCACCAAGTGACTTTTGGATATCGCTTTATATCCCACAGATATCTCAAATCTAGCAGGTCCAAAATGGACTTTCATACTGTCTTTCCTCCCAGATCTATCCCTTTTCCTAATTTCCCTATCAAAGTCACCACCATTATTCCAGTCACCCAGGTTTGAAGTCTAGGCTTTGGCCTTGACTCTTCCTTTTCCTGCACTATCCATATAGTCAGTTGCTAAACCTTGTTGATTCAAATTCCAGACCACCTTTTCCATCTGCCCCTCTTTTCTTCACAGTTGTCCTTTCCACATCTAGACTTTCCCCTTGGCAGTTTTGATATATCCTGTGTCCACACAAGAAATTAAATGGGAATATTTTGGGAGTTTTGTGGAAGCTGCAGACAACTAGGGAAGGCCAGCAGACAACACAGAAAAAGTATTTTTACTTAACATTGACCTATGCATAGCTTATGATCAAATACTTAACCCAAATTTTACAATAAGGTGCTGTAAATACCCCATAAAAGAAAAAGAAAAAAATTGGACTCCTTCTCTGGTATGAAGGGAGGGCCAAAAATTTTTATGTGATTTTCCAATTTTCCAGATCATGAGGCCCCATACCCACCACCCTTCTCCCCATTGTGGAAGGGATAACTGTATTCACACATCAAGTTGCTTCCCTCATAGAGGGAGATTTAGTTTTCTTCTTGCTGTAACTTTTGGTTAATTGAAAGCCTGTCTTCTGTTAATATAAATCTCACCTGACCAAAACGTATCCCATGGGAAAGTCTCAAACATTCTTTAGAGTAATAGTCAGAAACTCAACTGTCCTTGACTCCTTGTTAACATGTAAATCTTCCCCTTAAGCAGCCTATCTGTGAACCCTCTAAATGTAGTTTAATCTATAACCTGACTAAGTTGACCTATAAAGTCTGTTTAACCAGGTTTGTGTATGTATGAGATTATGACGCCGTTTAAATTTGTCCAATTTTTATGACATTGAAGGAAACATGGGATTATGGAGCTATCTTTTCCTTAACTTTTATGGCCTTAGAGGAATGTACAGGGTTGCAATATGTAGAAGAATTATTTCTCTGTCACTCTAACATAATTTTACCGATAAGAAGACTTGTTACAATCCTAATGGTTATTCAGCTTTATTGTTTTCTCTGAGGCCTGAACCTATGCTTTAGCATCATAATAAAACCTAGGTTTTTTACGTCTATGATTTTTGTATCATGGTAAATATATTGTGGCAGCAATTATCTACTACATGAACTCAGAGAGGAGATGTTTCTCCCAAAACTTTGGGATAAAATACAAAATCCCTTGTTTGTCCTTTGAGGTCTTTCACAATTTGGCTCCAGCTTATCTTTCCTGACTGATGTCATATCACTCCCCGCCTCACTCCCTGCATGGTCTATTCAAACTGGTCTATTTATTGCTCCCTATACATGACATCTCATCCCCTGTACATGCCATGTCCCCATGCCTGTAATGCTGTCCTCTTTACTTTAAAAAATTCTTCACTTCCTTTAAAGCTCCGATGAATTGCCAGCTCCTACAGGAAACCTTTCCTGTTCTGTCCTCCCCCTTTTCAGAAAAAAATTTGCATTTACAAGGACCTAAAACAATTCCAAAGGACTCATGATGGAAAATGCCATCCATATCTGGAGAAAGAACTGTGGCGTCTGAATGCAGAGTGAAGCAGACTATTTTTTTCTTGTGGTTTCTCCCATTCATTATAATTCTTCTATGCAACATGACTAACATGAAAATATGTTTAATAAGAATGTGTATGTAGAGCCTATATCAGATCACAGGCTGTCTTGGGGAGGAAGGGGGGAGGGAGGAGGAGAAAATATAAAACTTATAAAAATGAATGTTGAAGACTAAAAATAAATTAACTAATAAAAATTTAAAAATTTGTATTAATTTTGTATTTAAAAATTTAACTGTATACACACATTATATATATATATATATACATATATATATATATATGTATATAGTTTTCTTTCAACAGACTGTAAACCCCTGGGGGGCAGGGACTTTCATTTTTGTCTTTATATCTATTGCACATGGCACAATTCCTGGGGTATAGTTTTTTTGCTCAATACTGAATGAATTAAATTTTTAAAAAGGTATTAAGGTATTAAGGATTTACTCCAAGCACTGTTTTAAGTGATGGTGATAAAAAGCAAGACAGTCTGCCCTTGGAAAGCTCAAATTCTAAAAAGGGAAGAAGGAAGAGGTATGGCAGGCATGGCAACAAAGCATAGAGATGGCAAGAAAGCATCATGTTGGACCTCAGACTAAGGTAAGGTAAGGTTGAAAGCTCACCAGCGACAACCAGGGACAAAGGAGCAGGAGCATAAATCAGTGTACAGGGAGGCTCTTCAAAGGAAATGGGGGGAAGCATTGTTAAGTACGTACAAGGTGCCAGGAATTGTGCAAAACTGTACGAAATCTTTACAAAGATTGTCTCATTTGAAGAGGAAGGAAGGTAAAGGACAAGGCTAGGAGCAATATTCATTTATATTACAAAAAGAAACTTGAATTCTTTGTAAAGGAAGGTTGATCTCTTCCTTTTATCATGAGATCAACCACAGATTTCCAACCAGAGTGGTCACCCAATTCATTTTACAGACTCCCCTTCGTGTAATCTACAGTCCATCCAAATTGACCTCTTTTTTGGTCCTTATACATTCCACCTCCCACTTTCGTGTCCCATAGGTGGTTCCTAGGCCTGGAATGTTCTCCCTCCTCACTCTACCTCTTGGGGCCCCTACTTCTGTACAAGATTCAGTTCAAGTATCACTTCTTTCCAGAAATCTTTCCACAAAACTAAGCCCCCAAGAGATAGATGGCGACATCACAGAATTTGAGAGTTGGAAGGGACCTTAGTGGCCATTTAGTCCAATCCATACACAAATGTTCACTATAACATATCTAAAAAGTTGTCATCTAGCCTCTGCTTGAAGACCTTGAATGAAGTTGTTAAATCAAAGATGTTTCTGTTGTTGAGTCATTTTAGTTGTGCTGAACTCTTTGTGATTCCACTTATTTTTGGTCTTCTTGGCAGAGATACTGGAGTGGTTTGCCATTTCCTTCTTTGGTTCATTTTACAGATGAGGAACTGAGACAAACAGAGTTAAGGGACTTGTCCAGGGTCATGCAACTAGTAAATTCCTAAGGCTAGACTTGAACTCAGGTCTTCCTAACTCCAGGCCTAGCATTCTGTCTACTGCACCACCTAGCTGCTTTGTTTAGTTGTGCCAGGAACTGTCCTAAGGGTTAGGAATACAAATAATAATAATAAAAGACAGATTGTCCCTGTCACACACAAAAAAGCTGAGAAATGGAAGCAAGGGGGTGGGGATGGGGGAGATCCGACTTCCTTGTGAGTTAGCCCATTCCACTTTGGATGGGTCTCACTGTAAGAATTTGTTTTCTTTAAATCATACTGAACTTTTCCTCTTTGCATCCTCCACCTGTTGCTTCTGGTTCTGCCCTATTCCATATGACACCCTTTACAATAGTGGTGTCAAACTCAAATAGAAACACATCCTTGCAGGTGCATATTGAGTTAGAAAACCACAAATTAACACTATCTATTATATTTTTATTATATTTTTTATTTACTTTGTTAAACACTTCCCAATTACATTTTAATTTATTTCCAGTGGCACTCAGGACTTGTGTCTTGGAGGCTGAATATTTGACACCTCTGCTTTTGAAGACAGTTACTGTTTCCCCACTGAGTCTTCTCAATCAACCAATAAGTGTTTATTAAGTACTTACTATGTGCCAGGCACTGTACTTGGTACTTACGTACAAAGAATAAAATAATCCCTGCTCATAAGAGGCTCACCGTCTAACTCTCTCCAGGGGTGGGGAACCTGTGGCCTGGAGGCCACATGTGGCATTCTAGGTCCTCAGATGCGATCTTTTGACTGAGTCTAAACTTTACAGAATAAATTCTTTTATTAAAGTAATTTGTTCTGTGAAGTGTGGATTCAGTCAGAGGGCCGCACTTGGTAGTTACATTCATCAGTCATCAGATGGTAAGGACTCAAGATCTATCACCATGCTGATCACTGTCATTGGGGTGCTGTCAGGCTTATCAATGCTCTTCTTAAACTGTCATGCCCATCACTGAACTCAGTACCCCAGATATGGTCTGATCAGGGCAGAATATGGGTGGATTACCACTGCCTCACAGAGGTAAGATGTGACAGAGCTGATAGTCAAGCCCAGGTTGACTTCAGGTTTAACGAAGTGCACCATGCCATGCTGTCCAAACACGCTGGAAGCCTCTAATTTTGCTGATTCTTTATTTCTACCAAAGATACTCTCCAGTCAATCCTTCTTCAAACCATTGAATAGTCTTCTTTGGGTATGTTTTGACCGATAAGTCTTCAGAGAGATATAATGGATAGCAAAGAAGACATACTTGAATCCTGCCTGAGTTACTGTGTGATCTTAGGCAAGTCACGCCTTCTCTGGGCTTCTGCTGCTTTGCCTTTCTAAGGATGGAGTTAAGACTTAATGGCTTCTAAGCTTCCTTCCAAGTCAATTTTTGCTATCCTATGATCCTACATTCTGTACTTCTAATTAATACTTTTCTATTGATCATTCATCAGTTTAAAAACATTTCCCCCCTAGGACTTTTCCAGGAAACAGTTGCATGTAATTTTTCTTACTTGATTTTCTATTCTCCTGGGCTCTAAGTTTATGATAGGTGCCTTGGAAATATTTATTACAACAAAGGTGACCCACAGTGGAGCAATGCATACATCGTATTGGCAGTTTTAGCTTTGGATGAGTAATGGTTTCTTTCCATTTGAGCTCTGAGCTCCTAACACTTCAGCAGGGATTTGAGTCATGCCAAGTGAGAGATATCAGTATTGCTTCCCTCCAGTCCTACATTTATTCTCCAAAATTAGAAGGGAGAATAGGATCAATTTGGGAATATTCTATGGTATCTTCAATCAATCCACAAATACAGGATACTCCAAAAGTCTTAGTGTAGCCAGCACTTAAAATTACAGCAGGTGGCACACTGGATAGAGCACTGAGCTTGGAATCAGGAAGATTCATCTTCCTGAGTTCAAATCTGGCCTCAGACACTTCCTGGCTGTGTGACCCTGGGCAAGTCACTTAACCCTGTCTGCCTCAGTTTCCTCATCTGTCAAATGAGCTGAAGAAGAAAATGGCAAACCACATCTTTGCCAAGAAAGCCCTAAATGGGGTCATGAAGAGTTGATACAACTGAAATGACACAACAATAGTAATACACATATACGCACACATACGTAGATAGACATATACATACATATACACAGGCATAGACACACACACACATATATGTATATGCATATATGAGTTACAGAGGAAAAAAAGAAACATACCCTGCCTTCAAAGAAAATTCACTTTGTTAGGATAGATAATATGTACCTATGTAAATATGTATAAAATAAATCCATAAACATAAGGTAATATTTTGGGTGGAGTGGAACTACTAGTAGTTAGGGAATCAGAAAAGGCAGCAGTTAGATAGCACAACGACTACCGTGAGGAACCTAGAATCAGGAAGGCCTGAGTTCTAATCCCATGTCAGACACTACCTGTGTGATGATGGGTAAAATAGTTAACTTCTGTCTGCCTCAGTTTTCTCATCTGTAAAATAGGGACAATCATAGCATCCACCTCCCAGGGTTGTTAAACTGAGATAGTATTTGTAAAGCATTTTGCAAACTTTGTAGCACTGTGTAAATGCCAGCTGTTATTAGCAATTGAGCTGAACTTTGATGGAAACTTGGGATTTTATTTAGGATGCAGAGGTGAAGAAACAGTATATTCTAGTCACACACACATATTCTTTGTATACAAAGACACAGAGATGGGAGATAAGAGTTATTTATGAGGAACAGCAAAATTAGCTCATTTTAAAGCAATATTTATTATTTATGAGTTAATATTTGGGGAGATCCCATTGTATTGCATATTTTTATACTGTACCTTTCACAAGACTGTGTTTGACATATTTGTCCAAATAAGCTTAATAAATAAAACCACTAAATAATATGAATCCAAAGCTTACCACACAGGTTCTTCCTAGAAATGAATCCTGCATCCTTCTTATGTATTATTTTGCTAGCTTTGTCTTCCGTGAATGCTACTGTTGATTGTTATTTGAAGTGTATTGAAAAAGCCTGGTGTGACTAAAAAAATTTTTTTTCAGTGAACAAAAAATGATTTTTTTTTCTCCCACTTCCCCCACTTAAAAAAAAACCAGACTCTTATAACAAATATGTATAGTCAAATTAAACAAATTTCTACGTGGTCCATATCCAAGAATATTTCTCAATCTGTACCTTGAACCATCATCCCTCTGTCAAGAGGTAGACAGTTTAGATCAGGAGTGAGGAACCTACGGCCTCGAGGCCGCATATGGCCCTCTAGGTCCTCCAAAGTGAAGCCTTTGACTGAATCCAAACTTCACAGAACATTTGTTCAGTCAAAGGGCCACACTGGAGGATCTGGAGGGCCACATGTGGCCTTGAGGCTGCAGGTTCCCCGCCCCTGGTTTTGATCATCAACCATTCTCTGGAATCCTGATTGCATGGATCAGACCTTAAGTCTTTTAAAGTTGTTTGTCTTTGCAGTTTAGTTTTTATTATACTGTAACTAATTCTCCTGGTTCTGCCTACTTCCCTCTGCATTAGTTCATCCAAATCTTTCCAGTGTTCTCTGAAATCATCCCCTTGATCGCTTCTTATAGAACAATCATATTCCATTATACCGTAATTTGTTCAGGGATTTCCCACTTTATGGTCAATCTAAAAAAGGCTGGTATGATTTTCTACAATTTAGTTACTTTAGAAATTGATACCAGATCTTCCCCCTCCCCTCAAATCACTAACAAATTCTTCAAACTATTTGTAATTCAATTCAAACAAACTATCTGTAGTTCGATGTGGCTATTGCAAGACTATTCATCCATGACTGTTAGGTTCCCTCGGTGGCTGCAAGATTTCCCTTCCCTCCCGAGGTTTCCACACTATTTTCTCTTATTTCATAGCATTTATTTATTGACTTGAAGCCCCTTCTTTGGTTAGTTGTTAGTTTTTTTCAGTCTCTTTTTTGGTTTTTCTCTGATGTTTTTCTTGTGATGAGTTCTTTTCCACCTCCTTTTTGGGTGTTTTTTTTTTTTTTTACTGTTTTTTTCCCCTCAGCTTGTATTTCTTGCTTGCAGTGCTTAGAGATGGTTCCCTACTCAGTTTGTCTGCTGGAATTCTTTTGCAATTCAGGGGAGGAAACACTGATTAAGCCCCAGCTTTGAGTACTAGGTAGGGTGCTAGGTGGTGAACACCGTGGTGAGTCAAACCTGAAGCGAATTAAAACAGTGAAGGAATTAGAGCCGGCATCGCTGCTCTTAGGAGGTAGGTAATACTGAAATTCACTAGGGAGCGGTGTTGACACACTGAATGCATTTTCTTTCCCACACAGTATGTTTCGCAAGCATTTTGTAAGACCTGGCTGGCAGCTGTGCCATTTGCTACCTGTGTGACCTTGAGCCAATGAGTTTTAAATTATAGATTTAGAGATAGAAAGGACCTTAGAGACCTTCCGGACCAATCCCTTCACCCCCCCTTTTATAGATTAGGAAACTGAGGCACTATAAGTTTAAATGACTTGTCCAGGGTCAGACAGCTAGTGTCTGAGGTAGCATTTGAACTCAGTTCTTCTTGATTCTCTGAGTCTCAGTTTCTTGCTCTGTAAAATGAGGGAGTGGGACTAGATCACCTCTAAGATACTTTCCTGTGCTACATCTGTGATCCATGATCCCCTTGAAAATTGGCTGCTTCCACGGATAATCAATATCATATTGTCTGCCTCTGGGAGGCAGGGGTGGTGGAGGAGAAAGGGGAGAATTTGGAACTCAGAATTTTTAAAAATGTTTTATATTGTTTTATATGTAAAAATACAATAAGGGGGGGGGGACTATAACTGACCGGGAATTTTTGAGGGTCTTTGAGAGACATTCTATTTCTTTTCTAAGGATTCTGCTTTGCAACATATTTTATTTTCCTCATTCTTCCAATAAACCTTACTTTCCTCTTAAAAAAGAAAATTGGCCACTTCATTTAGAGAGGAGTTGTTAACTTGGGCTCTGTAAATTTGCTTTTAAAAATATTTTCATAACTGTATTTCAATATAATTGACTTCTTTTGTGAGTCTGTGTTTTATTTTATGCAATTAAAAGAGCAAAGGGGTCAAAGACATAAAAAAGCTTAAGAACCCAACTTTTTGCCCAATTAAATTCAAGTGAACTCAAAATCCATTAGTACTACCAGTGAAGCATTATTGGGTGGTTTCAGTGGCCCAAACCTGTGATTTCATCAGAATTGGGAACTCCTAGTATCAAAACTCCCTCTGGTGATACAAACTGGCAATGTGTCTGTCACTTAAAAGGTTTAGGGAATTCCCAGGGACCCTGACAGAGGAAGCGACTTGTCTGTGGCCATTCAGCTAATGTGTATCAGAGGCAAGACTTAGACTTGATCTCCCTGACTCCAAACCCAGCCTTCTAATCACCATGTCCTGCTGTCTCTCATCAATACTGTACAGTTTTCCCTTCCATATCACTGAGGTTAGGGAAGGGAAGGGAAGGGAAGAGAAGGGAAGGGAAAATCTGCATAAAATATTTTGTCCCACCTTTGTACCAGAGAAGTCTGAATTATTATAATATTAAAAGATGAAATACACTGATAAATGATACATATGTTTCATGCATTTCTGAGTTTCTAAACTTTTTCTGTGTCATCTGCTGGTCTTTGCATGTCATCTGTGGCTTCCACAAAACTCCCCCCAAATTCCCATTTAATTTCTTATGCCGACCTATGATATATTAAGGGAAGGGGGAAAGTGTTGATGTGGAATGGGTAACTGTATAATATGTAGTAAATTCCAAATTTCCTTCTTAAAAAGGCAGTGAGGTGCCTCAGTAGGTAGAGCACTGGTTCTGGAATCAGGAAGACCTAAGTTCTAGCATGGCCTCAGCCACTTACTAGCTCTGTGATCCTGGGCAAGTCATTTCACCTCTATTTGCCTTAGTTTCCTCAACTGTAAGTGGAGATAATCATAGTAGCCCTTTCCTCCAAGGGTTGTTGTGAGGATCAAATGAAGTAATATTTGTAGAGCACTTGGCAAAATGCCTGGCACATAGTAGGTGCTTAATAAGTGTTCAGTTCCTTCTTCAATGAATACTCATTATAGCACGGATACCAAAGGATTGAATAAGACTTGTTTTAATTTAGATTTGCAATGTGTTTTTAAATTTCTCTGTATATATCATATGTTTTTTTGTTTTGAGAACTCACGTAACTACCTTGGGAAGCACAACCTTTTTTTCTGCTTTAATGAAAACTACTTTCAGAACCTTGATAGGCAGTGTGGTGTAATGGTTAGAGAGCAGCCATTGGAATTAGGAAGACCTGGATTCAAGTCTTGCCTCTGACACATCCTGGTTGTGATAGGCAAGTCCCTTAACCTCTCAAGTGTCCCAGACAAATTCCTAAGGCTCTAAGTTACAAAAATGTGGCCAATCTACATTGATAAAGGAAGTTTCCTCCTAATATATTCCTTTATACTGTGAAATCACAGGGCCAGACAAAAAACAATTAACCAACAAATAAATCCTGTAATCAAAAAAAAAAGTTTTGTAATTCTATTATGAAAGTAACTCAGACAGAGATCCCTTGTCATGGATGTTTTCAAGGGGATACAGGAAGATAGGTTGACTGCATGACTAGAAAGTTTCCTTCCAAACTTGAGATTCCATGGGGAAAACGTTAGGGAAATATCTCTTTTTTTTTAAAGTGACAAACCATGCTCAATAAGGGGGAGACTTTGAATAGAAGCAGATTTGTTTTTACTGAATTGATTTTACTTGTAATTATTGGGACGGTCTCAGAATGATGTTGGGAAAATAGATAAATTATTCATAATGACTTCATAGAAATGAAAAACAATGATATGCTTGCATATGTTGGAGGCTGGGCCTATTATTTCAATGGTATGGGGAGTTCTGATTGGGGAAAATCCCTCTTTCCAGGCAAGTTGGCATTTTTTGCCATTTGTAATCTTAGAGAATCAGAGGTGTCAAATATACCTGCTGAAAGCCTATATGGCCCGTTGCACCTGAACCAGATTAAAATGTAACTGGGAAATATTTAACAAAATAAATAAAAATTCAATAAAATATAGATAATGTTACATTTAAAACTGACAATATGCTGCTGGTAGTCATCCTTATGTACAGATTAATGGCTCCCATTGTTGTCCAGTCACGTCTGACTCTTCATGACCCTGATGTACTCACTCTCCATGGGATTTTCTTGGCAAAGATACTGGAGTCGTTTACCATTTCCTTTTACAGTAGATTAAGTCAAACAGAAGTTAAGTGACTTGTCCAGGGTCACATAGCTAGTACATGTGTGCGGTTGAATCTGAACTCAGGTCTTCCTGATTTGAGGCCCAGTGCTCTACCCACTATGCCATCTGGTTGTGTGACCCTGTGTAAATTATTTAACTCCTGAGCCACCTAACTGCCTCCTAATGGCCCCCCATTAATGGCTCCCTTTCCTATTTGAGTTTGACAGCACTGGCCTAGAGATTAAGAGATTTCCCAGACGCCTACAGCCAGAACGTTTTGGAGATGGTACTTGAACCTAGGTCTTCCTGGAAGCAAAGACATGTCTCTCTACTACCTCATGCTGCATATGTTATAACTATGAATTTTGGAGATAAGATAACAAAAGGCACCAAAGATAACTTGCAAGAGGGAGAAAGTTTATTGAGTATTAAGAAATTCCAACAGATGAGGTCAGGTTGAGTAGTCATCATCATCTTTGGCCTACGCTGATGACACAATTGTAGGTGATGCTGCTTCAAACGATGTTATGCCAGACGATGTTACCTTACATGAATGCGTGTGTGTGTATATGTGTGTGTGTGTGTGTGTGTATTGCTAAACAAACTGGGCCACACCTATTTGCACAGAAAGAAGCTACATGTCAGGAACTAAAAGGAAAAACTACATTTTTTTTTCTCTTCTTAGAGCTGTGTATATATCCAGATAGTTTCTCAATTCCTTTTCTCTAAAGGTACTGAGCATGAGGCCCTCTACTCTGCTCATCCATGCTTAGTTGCTTGGGGCCTTCTCTTCCAGAGACTGAAGCCTGGTAGTGAGGACTTTGCTTCGCTGGTCCATTTCCTCAAGCACCTTTTTCACCACAATGCCTTTACCGGACTCTAGAGAGGAAATGGAAAAGAAACCTTTAGAAGTCTGGAAGTGCCAGAGAGATCCCCATGACCCAGCGATCCCAGTACTGGGTATGTGCTCCAAGAAGGGGAATGTGAGAAAGAGAGACTGTCAGAAAGACTCATCTGCATGAGCTAAAACTCATGCAGATATCCATAGCAGCACTTTTTTTGGAAACAAAATGGGTGCCCCTTGATTGGGGAATGGCTGAACAAAAGTGTGGTCTGGGGATGGAGTGGAATGTTATTGCTCTATGAGAAAGGAAGATGAAGAGTTCAGAAAATCATGGGAAGACCAATTTGAAGTGATACAGAATGAAGCAGGTAAAAGCAAAGGAACAGCATGTGGAAGGTTTTCAGTAATGGAAGTCACAAATACCCAGCCTACAGGCCCAATTTGGCCAGCAACACTGTCCAAATGCCCCAACCAGATTAAAATATAATTGGGAAATATATTTAACAAAATAAATTAAAATATAATAAAACATAGATAATAGATTTTAAAACTAAGTCAACATGTGGCCCTCAGAAATCCTTATGTATAGATTAGTGACCCATTTCTTGGTAACTTATAGTCTTAGAGAGTCACCTGGCCCACTGAGAGAATAAGTAACTTGCTTAGGATCACACTAGTTAGTATGTTTTGGAGGGAGATTTGAACTCAGGCCTTCTATGGGGTACAGAGGCAGTGGAGAGAGCTCTGGGGCCGAAGTCAGGGAGACCTGAGTTTAAACATGGCCTCAGATACTCACTAGCTGTGTGACCCTGGGCAAGTCACTTAACCTCTGTTTGCCTTAGTTTCCTCATTTTCAAAATGGGATTCATAAATAGCACGTACCTCACAGAGTTGTGAGAACCAAATGAGATCATATGTGTCTGGCACATTGTTATGGTTGAGTTGTTTTTCAGTCTTGCCCAACTCTCCATGACCCCAATTGGGGTTTTCTTGGCAAAGATACTGGAGTGGTTTGCCATCTCCTCCAGCTTGTTTTACAGATAAGGAAACGGAAGCAACCAGGGTTAAGTGACTTGCCCAGGGTCACACAGCTGAGGCCGGTTTTAACTCATGAAGATGAGTCTTTCTGACTCCAAACCCAGTGCTCCATCACTGTGTTACCTCGCTGCCCCAGCTGACACATAGTAGGTGCTTAATAAATCCTTTTCCTCTTCTTTCTGTCTTCCCTTTTTGGCCTTGAGAGCAGCTTCCAATCCACTAATGCCACAGTGCCTTTAACAACACTAAAAAACAGTTGAACTCTGATGTGTTGTTAGGAACATTCTTCATCTTGGAGAGCTGTTAATGAAATATGCCTTTCTCCTCTCAGCAGAGAGGTGGTGGACTATGAGTGAAGAATGGGGTATATGCTTTCAGACATTGTCGTTGCATTGGTTGGCTTTCTTTCCTTTGTTAGAAGGAAGGATCCAATGGTGGTGGTTGGGGAGGTATGAAAGGGTAACAGGTGTAGTAAGCGGAAATAACTACATTGAAAAATAAAATGACAGTGATAAAACTTTAAAAATAAAAAGAAGCAGAATAAATATGAGGGATGAAACATATCAGTTAATTGGATTCCGTGTCACACAAATCCGCAGTGTTCTATGAGAGACGTTGCTACTTCTGGTAAGGTCTTGGTATTGCCATTAGGGACCCTTCACACCTATTGTGACATAATGGAAAGAACACTGGTCTGGGAACCAGGATAAATGAATGAACTAATGGAGAATGTGCAAAATGTGTAAAAACTAACGAAAACACGTGCAAAGCACTATGCTGATACCAGAAGGTGTGGCTTTAACACTTATTAACTGTGAGGCTTTAATCTTGGCTTGCCTGAGCTTCGGTTTATCTATAAAATAGGGATGAGAAAGTGTATACCACCTGCCTGACAGGGTCACTGTGGTGGAAGTATATTGCAAACCTTAAAACATTAGAAAGACATAACTTTTTAATTAGTATTTGTCCAGTTAAAAAGATGGGCACGTGCTACTTTGGTGGGGCATAATTATTTGTCATAAATACTTAAAGACATATTCCGTTAGTATTTGTTATAATATATTCCTTATTTAATTGTGTATTTATTGTTAAATTAATATATTTATCATAATAGTTTATATATAAATTTATATATAATATAATATATAATATTCCATATATGATACTTTAGTCAAATTATTATGGTGTAAATATTTCTGTTTTGAGTTCAATTAAACATACATTTAGCCTCTCCTGTGGGCAAGGCACTGGGCCAGGCACCAGGAAAACTGTGATGAAATGAAGTACAGTCACTGCCCTCAGGGAGTTTAGAATCTGGGAGGATCTGGTCACAGGGTGTGATTGAGAAGGCAGAATATAATTCAATTAGCATAGCTTAGAAACAGACTTTCATTCCAGTTACCTTTGGCTTGATTTCCCAGATTTCCAGGTCCATGATCTTTAGACTTGTAGCCTCCAGACTTGCCAGCTCTGTGGGGACAGAGAGGAGATGAGCACATCACAAAGGGGAGAGGCTCAGTGATGAAATCCTGGACTCAGAAGGGACCTCAGGGGTCACATAGCCCAACCCATTCCTGAAAAAGATGCCCTTTGTGGCTCACCCGAGGAGCAGGCGTCCAGCCTGGGCTTGATCTTCAAGAAGGGGGACAGCGCCTCTCCCAGGGCAGCTCATTCCACTTTGGGAAGGCTTGAAATGTTAGGAAGTTTTTCCTGACATTGAGTTTAAATTTACTTTGTTGTAACTTGAACCCAGCGTCCCTTGTTCTACCTTCTGCAATCAAGTAAAATAGCCCTTTAGATGTTTGGACAGCTATCGTTTGGACAGCTACCTTTAGGTCTTCTCTTCTATCATCCCCAGTTCTTTCAACCATTCCTTAGAAGGCTGAACTTCAGACCTTTCCCTTTGCTAGGGAAGACAAAACCTCCTGGCATCTGTTGACTAGTGGATTCTCACCAGGGATGAGGCAATTTCCTCATTTATAAAATGAGGGAGTTGGATTAATTTCCTCTAACGTTCCTTCTAGCTCTAAATCTAGGATAAGATTAAAAGGTTATAAGTAACGTCTTTTTTGAGAGTTGCTTGGCAAGGGTGGGGGGAGGGCCTGAGAAGTTAAGTGCCTCATCCCTGGTCTAACAGCCACTTACATATCAGAGATGGGACTTGAACTCAGACCTTCCTGACTCCAGGTCCAGCACTCTCTGATGCCTCTTACTATTAGATTTTCTTAGGAACTTTGGTAAGAATCCATCTAGTATATTAAAGTACTGGAAAAAACTAAGCCACTGAATGAAATTATATCATTTTTTACTTTTCTGCTGTGAAAAAGTAGATTCGATCTATTAAATGTCTGTCTTTTTGAGCATTACATTTTTTTTGTGTGTGGGGGGGAGGGGAGGGAGGAAGACGATTGGTGTTAAATGACTTGCCTAGGGTCACTCAGCTAGTAAGTGTCTGAGACCAGATTTGAACTCAGGACCTCCTGACTCCAGGTCCGATGCTCTATCCAAACTACCCTTAGCTACCTATGAAACCACATTTCATATTTTTCTCTGGATACTTTATGGTTCATTTTCTAAGTTCAACATATTTGTCTTCTATAGAGTATGCTTCACCTAGGAAGGGGGGAAACAAGCACTAATTAAGCGCTTACTATATGCTAAGGGCTATGCAAATATGATTTCATTTGATCCTCATAACAGCCCTGGGAGGTGGATGCTATTATTTTTATATTCCCATTTTATAGATGAGAAAACTGAGTCGGGTAGAAGTTTAGTGACTTGCCCAGGGTTGCACAGCTTCTAAGCATCTGAGGCCGGATTTAAACTCAGACCTTCCTGACTCCCAGCCCAGCGTTCCATCCACTGTTCCCCCTTGCTACCTACCCTTCATCGCCATTGATCAGTTGGCGGTAGATTTCGATCTCCGACTCCAGATAGACCTTGACATGCAGCAGCTGGTCGTACTCCAGCTTCTGGCCCTCGGTCTCAGTCCTGACCTGCTGCAGTTGCTCCTCTAGGGCCCCGATCTGGGCCTGGATTTGGGAGAGCTGCACACAGTAGTTCCCTTCTGTCTCGCTCAAGGAACATTCCAGAGAGTGTTTCTGTCATGGGCAAACATAAGAATGTGTAGAATTTTACTCAGATCCATAGAGTTCTTCCACTGAGAACTTTGAGCAAGCCTTTGGGATTTCATATGGACATGCATGCAAGTCTTGGGATCTTGAGATTACAGGATCATGGATGTAGATAGAGCAGAAAGGGACCTGAGAGGCCATCTGCTCTAGCTCCCTCATTTCAGATTTGAGGAAACCGAGGCTGAGAGGAGTAAAATGTCTTACCTAAGGTCACACAGATTAAATAGCAGAGCCAGAGATTTGAACCCAGGTCCAAATTCAGGATCTGACACTGCCTCATAGAAATGATTATGAGATGTAAAATCCTTAATTTTGAGGTCAGTGTTTCAAATTAGGCTTGCTGCACTTTGTCAAACCCCAAATATTTTATGACTTTTCAACAGCTCACGTGAAAAACAAAACAAAACAAAACAAAACAATGGTTTCTTAGTTGCCAAGAACCTCTGACGATAGCCAATGGTCCCAGCAGGGACTAGTAGTGATCAGGGCTCCTGTGGGGCAGATGCCCTGGTGCATCCTAAGCACTCCTGGGCTTTGCCTCTGCTCTGTAGCTGAACTCTAAGGTCTCCTAGACATGCCATCATTTATATACATTCAAGAGAATTTTCAATTTGATTAAAAAAGTCTGATTTTGTGCTGAGCACTGTGTTACACTCTGGAGGATCACGAACAAGTCGGTGGTTAGGGTCACTGCCTTCATGGAATTGACAATCAAAAGCTTTTTACTATAGTTGGAGGTGGGAGAGGAGGACATCACACAGACGAAAAACCGTAATAGGAAACAACCAGATGAGTACATAGGAAAGCCACAAGAAAACTGTTAATGCAAGGTATATTTTCCAACTTGGGACACAAATAAAAGAGGAAAAAGTCAAGGAAGGCTTGAGTGGGGCAATAGAGACTTAAATAGTGGAAAGCAGTATTTAATTATATTAGGGTACATTGTGGGGAGTGAATATAAGCTAGAACTGCAAAGCAAGGTAACAGAAAATAGTTTAGGGTCTTAAAGATTCTGTATTTATTTAGTAGGCAACAGAGAGTCACCGAAGGATTTTGAGCATGATTAATACATATCCAAAGCTGAATTGGAGTGGGGAGGGAAGGAAGACAGAAAGATCATCTGCAGTCAGATTTTTTTTTCAAAGATGATTTTTAAGTGATATAAAAATGATGGAAGCCATACCTAGGGAGGGATGATCAGAGCTTTGTACCCCATGAATACTTTAGAGGGTAGGACAGCAATGATCTGGGGATGCTTGCTCCTCTGGCTGTCCTATTCACAGGGTGGCAGCAGCAATCACCTTGTCTCAGGTGTGTGGCCCACTCTTACATAGCACCCTGTTAGGTGAGCCTACCCAGCCCACCCCCACTCCTGCTGCTGCTTGCCCAGCTAATGAGAACTCTGAAAATGGTCGCTGAGACCACGAGAAGTCATCCATGTCCTACCGTGGCTACTAGGGACTGAAGCTCTATTTCTAGGGTTTGAAGGGTGCGTTTCATTTCGGTCAGTTCAGTCCGCGCTGATGTCGTGGCGCCAACATCATCCGAGATCTGCTGCTGCAGAGATGCACTCTGAAACACCACGGAAAAGGCAGCCAAGTCTTAGTTCTGTGGCTAATATTGGAGTGACAGATACATAAAAAACCAAACAAACCAAAAAATAGATGAACCTTTTCATTGAACCAGGCTTCAGCGTCCCTGCGGTTCTGCTCAGCCAGGTCCTCGTACTCTGCCCTCATGTTGTTCAGCAGAAGGGTCAGATCCACCCCTGGGGCAGCGTTCATCTCCACGTTCACATTTCCACCAGCAGCGCACTGGAGAGCTTGCATCTCCTAGAAACAGAAAGGCATTTCCCTCAGATATGAAGACAATAGGCAGCTAGGTGGTGCAGCGCTGGATCTGGAGTCAGGAACACCTGAGTTCAAATTCTACCTCAGACACTTACTAGCTGTGCGACCCTAGGCAAGTCACTTGACTCTGTCTCAGTTTCTCCATCTGTAAAATGAGCTGGAGGAAGGAAATGGCAAACCACTCTAGTATTACTTTGCTAAGAAAACCCCAAATGGGGTCATTAAAAGTCTTACATGACTGAAACAACTGAAAAGGTGGTGTTTATATGTATACACACTGGACTTGGAGTCAAGAAGATCTGAGTTCAAATTCTGCTTCAGACACTAAGATATTCCAAGGCCATTATCATGTCTTCCCTTAATTTTCTTGTATCCAGGCTAAATATACATCATTCCTTCAACATACTTTACCTTATTCAGTGACTGGTATTGATATAAATCAGATAATATTTATGAAGCACTTTGCAAACCTTAAAACACTACATAAAGTTAGCTATTACTATGGTGTACTTTTAATCCAGCTAAAGCCCAAATTTAAGAAATCCCTGCATTGTTGAGGTTTAGAATATGAGTAACTCTGAAATAAATTGGTCACAGATAATACAAATTATTTTTTCCAGAGTACAACTTCTTTAAAAAGTTATTAATTAGATTTCCTTGCAAAGAGAGACTGAAATCTATTCCCCAGCTAAAACCTACATTCATTTTAAGCTATTCAGCACTCGTATGCAATTGGGTCACACTAATCAGGATGAAGGAGGTGGTTTTGCAGAACAGATGTGGAAGACATCATTATGAAAAGAAATTAATGGTAAGTGAAGGTGTGAGAAATAACACCAGCAATGGTAATATCTTCAAATAGATCTAGAGCATGACTAAAAACGAAACTGATTCATTAATTGGCATGAAGGCTATTTTAAAAGGAGCTTCCAAAATGTTGGAGTAATGGTGACATCATTGGAATAAGTGTGAAGTATCTCTGGGTCCCTGGGTGGGTCATAGGTAGCTAGGTGGCACACTAGATAGAGTGCCGGACCTAGAGTCAGGAAGACCGGAGTTCAAATCCAGCCTCAGACACATATTAGCTATGTGACCTTGGGCAAGTCACTTAACCATATTTGCTTCTGTTTCCTCATCTATAAAATGAGTTAGAGAAGGAAATGGCAAACTGCCTCAGTATCTGTGCCAAGAAAACCTCAAATGGGGTCATGAAGAGACCCCATTCAGTCTCTCTCATGAAGAGACTGAAACAACTGCAAAACAACAATCTTAGCGGGGCTGTTTTGAACAACATCATACCAAACATGCATAAGTTTCTGTGTAGGAGACTTAACCCCCAATGAATTTTTGACATTCCCCCAAATCAAACCCATCCCCAGAAGATGAGATTTTCCCATTACTGACAAAATTCAAAATAATGTGCCAAAGAATTGAAAGATATTTCCAAAAGATTAGGTTCCAAGAAGCTTCAAGGTGATCACATCCTGGGAATAAATATATGGAGGCAACCCTCTTTGGAATGTATGGGTTTCTTTATGCTTGTTTAAAAGTAATTCTTAATTCTTTGTAATCACACTTATTAAAGTTATTTTTCCAAGGTATGACATGACGAGAAAGCAATATTACGTATATCTAAAAATATATGTAAAAGCTATTTGCCACTATGCAAAGCTCCCAATGTGATCTAGGAATTCATGATCAATGTTCTACTGAAGTGTCTTTTGGTTAGTTTATTCTTTCCATGACTGAGCAGTTTGGTGGATGAGAGCACAGGGCTAATAAGACCAAGATTAAAGGTATAGCTTACATGCAGGTTATTAATTTTTGCTCTCTCGATCAAAGTTGTGAACTTTGAGCTATAACTATTGCTCTCCTTTTGGTAGTAAATAGGAACCCTTGGTCACATGAGGGATTAGGTGAAAAAAAACAATGACCCATCCATTGAACAGGATCATAGTATCATAGATTTAGAGCCAGAACAGATCTCAGAGGCCATCTAGTCCTTTTTTTTTTTTTTTTTTTTTTTTTTTTTACAGATGAAGAAACCAAAAGCCCAGAGAGGGGAAGATAATTGGCCAAGTCCACACAGGTGGTAAGTGGTAGTGAAGGAAGAGGGGGTAGGAATAGGAGGAATCTGAACACAGGTCCTCCCAATTTTAAATCCAATGCTCTTTCCAAGTACTATACTGCTTCCCCAAACCATTACCAGTTTATGCCCTAAGGACAATGGATCAGTAGCACTTCCATAATATCAGAAAGTTAGTTTACACTATATTTCACTATGGGCAGTCTGTCTTTTTAGAGGGAGAAAGTAATTAGGAAACTGAATTCCTACCTCTTTATGGTTTTTCTTGAGGTAAGTCAGCTCCTCATTGAGAGTTTCATACTGAATCTCCAGGTCTGTTCGGCACAGGGTCAGCTCATCCATGACTCTTCGAAGCCCATTAACATCAGCTTCAACATTTTGATGAAGAGCCAGCTCACTTTCAAACCTTAATGAGTATTAAGGAATTTATGTTACGTTGGGATAGACTGGGGAGACTTTTAACCACAAAAGAAAGGGGATCCAATGCTGGCATCCTGTACCTTTGCTAGCCACATTGACGTTTCCAATTATAGGAGTTTTTATAAAGGTGAATGTACTGCCTTGGGGTTTTGAGTTGTCTCTTCTCCCACAAAGCCAATGAAGATGACTGGCTATTGTCCACAGATTGCACTTCTGAGACAATGCTGACACACGTTGCCTCCTCACCTCTGTTTCTTATAGGATCGTACATTTTGTGTTGGTGAGTGTACCTTAGAGGGCACCGAGTCTAACCCCCTTATTTTGCAGATGAAGAAATTGAAGCTCAAACAGGTCAAGTATCTCTCCTTTAGATTATGATCTCCTTGAGAGCCGGGACTGTCTTTTGCCTCTTTTTGTATCCCCAACACTTAACACAGTACCTGGCACACAGTAGGTGCTTAGTAAATATTTATTGATTTCCTGTGGTCACATAGCTACTGTTTGACGCATGATTTGAACTCAGTTCTTCCTGACTCCAAGTCTAGTACCCTATCCACTGTAGGAGGCCACCCAGTTAGTGATCCTAGATGCATGCAAGGCTCAGCTCCTATTCCATCTCCTGCATGAAACCTTATCTTCCTCTCCTCTCCCACTTAGCTAGTGTTCTCATTCGCTTTTTGTACTGATTCTATGTTCGCTTCAAGATTTTTTTTAACCTTAGATATTATCATCTTACCCAAATCACTCATTTTGCAGATGGGAAAGCTAAAATTGAGAGAAGAGAAGCAACTTTCTCCAAGGTCAAACAGCTATTAAGTGGCAGAGTCAGAATTTGAACCCAGATCTTCTAGACCTAGGACTCCTCTCACCATACCACACAAATGTGTGGCTAGTTAATATCATGTACCTCAGGTAGGTAGATAGCACAATGGATAGAGCACTGGGCTTGGAACCAGAAAGACTCGTCATCCCAAGTTCAAATATGGCCTCAGACATGTACTAATTCTGTGATCCTTAACCTTGACTCAGTTTCCTCATCTGTAAAATGAACTGGAAAAGAAATGGCAAACCATTCCAGTATCTTTGCCCAGAAAACTCCAAATGGGGTCATGGAGAGTCAGATACAATTGGAAACATGACACAATATTATCTACCTCATTTTCCAGATTGGCTCCAAATGACTTTTTGGCTATTTCCTAAAATCACATATGATCTCAAAAGATGAAGATTTGCCCTGAGGTTGCTTAAAGGAAATGCGAGTATTCTCTTCCTTCTCAAAGTATCTTATGCTTATTTATCTGTGTATATGTCTTATCCTCTCATTAGAATGTAAACTCCTTGAGGGCAGGGACCATTTTCCCATTTATCTTTGGATCCCTAGTGCCTGGCACACAGCAGTCACCTAACAAATGTTTGTTGGGTTATGTTGGATTTTATTTTTATATTTAGCTTATTTTTTAAAATGAAAGAAGTGGACTTTAGTCTCTAAGGTGAACCCATGACCCTATGATCCTATGAGTATCCCATGAGTATCCTAACTTTACATTCATTGTAAATTTTAACTTTTGTAAAATTTGGGAATAATGTAGCCAGAAATATTTAATGAAAGGATCAGCAAGGTGATTAACTTTGACGGCTTCTATTACTCCTGAATGTCTTTTCCCCATACTTACTTCATTCTGAAGTCATCAGCCGTGAGCCTGGCATTATCGATCTGTAGGACAGCACTGGCATTGCTGGTGGTCGAAGCAATGATCTAGAAATAGGAAGGTTGACGACATCCTGACAATGTTGTTGTTGAATAGGCAATTATTGAAAATTGTATAGTTTTTCCTCTTCTTGAATTGAAAATGGAAGGACTTCAGTTCTTCTACAATTCAATGTGGACAATGCTTCTATTGCTGCAAATGCCAGCCCCTCCCCCGCCCCCCCCCCCAGGCCTTCTAATCCTATGAAATTCCATTTTCTCTTTCTCCCTCTTCCATTCATGTGTTAAAATGATGAAAGTAATGATCAAAATTAGAATAGAAGCATATGCTCACTAGGAGACATTTTCATGATGGGTTAATCAGTTCAGGTTGATAAAAAACAGCTATGTTTGTTGATATATCAAAGTTTTCTGGTTTGTTTTTAAACTTTAGTAAGGACATTAAGAGAGCTTAGGTGGTAAGATGGATAGAGCACTGGGCCTGTTGTCAGGAAGATTCATCTTTGTGAGTTCAAATCTGGCCTCAGACACTTACTGGCTCTCTCACCCTGGGCAAGTCACTTCACCTTGTTTTCCTTAGTTTCCTCATCTATAAAATGCACTGAAGAAAGAAATGGCAAACCATTCCAGTATCTTTGCCAAGAAAACTCCAAATGGAGTCCCAAAGAGGCAGACATGACTGAGAAAACAACTGAACAACAAAGAGCATTAACTTTTTTTTAAAAACCCTGCCCCTCAAAATACTTTTCTGGCTAGATACTATGGCTAACTGTATTTTGAAATAAATGATAATAGGATTATTGATTTAGAGTTGGAAATCAACTCAATTGAATTCAATAAGCATTTATTATTGTATTAATTGGAAGGTGAAGTTATAGCTTATACTTACATTGTTCTTTGAAGTTTGCAAAACACTATATATATATATATATATGTATGTATATATAAAATTTCATTTGATCATCAAAATAATGCTCCCAGGTAGATCCTATCATTATTCCCCCCCTTTTTTACAGACAGGGAAACTGAGTTTCAAAGAAGTTAAATGACTTTCCCAAAGTAACAATGCTAATGTCCAAGGTTGGATTCCAATTCCAATTTCCTGACTCCAGGTCCAGTAATGCCTCCACTGCACCAAGCTATCTCAATTTGCTCATATTTAAAGATGGGGAATGTGACACCTTGAGAAGTTAAGTATTCTAACGAAGATAATAAATATTAGAGCTGAGATTTGAATCTAAAGTCCTCTGAGTCCAAATTCATCACTCTTTTCATTACACCAAGGGCTCATAAAAATCACTCCAAATTATTTTCTTACCTGATTTTTGAGATCTTCAATTATCGGTAAGTATCGACTATAGTCATGATCAAGACCCCGGCAAGATCCAGGACCAAATTGCTCATACCAGCCCTTGATCTTCTCCTCCAGATCAGCATTCGCCTCTTCCAGAGCACGCACGTTATCCAGGTAAGAAGCCAGGCGGTCATTAAGGTTCTGCATGGTCACCTTTTCATTGCCAGAGAGAAGTCCTCCTTCGCTCCCCAAGAAGCTAGCACAGGAAGTACCACTATTCCCTCCAATGGAGCTGCTCCCAAAAGCACAAGAAAAGCCACTTCCAATACCAGGCACCCCACCAGCATTTCCACTTCCAAAGACTGATCCTCCGCTAGAGAGCCTGACAGAGCCTGTTGTGGGCTGGGAGCAAGATCTCCTGGGACCACTGGAAAGGCAAAGAGACATGGCTGATGGAGTGTGTGTGCAGAGCCTTCTTGTGTAGTCCAGAAGTCCAAATGGAGTGTTGGTGTTTGAAATGATTTGGTTTGCTTTTTTTATAGCCAATTCCTTAGGGTGTTTCTGCCTGAATTGTGCCTACCAAGAGTAAAACACTGCTTGCCTATTCAGCAAGTTAACCTAATTGGATGTTTTTTTGTTTTCATAATTAGCAAATAACTTTGCTGGGTCCATTTCCGTAGGTGGGTGGTTGCCCCTAGGTTGGTTGTTATCTCCAAAATGGTTTTGGGTGGAGCAATGTCAGATTATTATTATGCTTTTAATTTTGGATGAGTAATTCTTCTCTTACAACCTTTGGAAGTTTAAAATCATCATTCCATGAGCAGAATGAAAATTTGGCTTCATGGTCTCATAGAATAGAAGAAATTTAGAGCTGGATGGAACTTCATTCTGACCTATGATGGAACAGAAATGACCTTGAAAACATCTCCAATAACTTCTAACTCCTGCTTTGTGATCTCTAAAGGAGGGGAACCGATGACCTTCTAAGACAACTCATTTCACTTTCAGACACCTTTGGATATCTGAAATTCTAAGGAAGTCTTTCTTTACATCTTGTTTAAATCTTTCCCTAACCTCCACTCTTAACAATCGGACCTTGTCTATAGGGCAAAACTGAACAAGTCTAATCTACCTTATACATGACAGTGTTCATATTTCTCCTATGATCTTTGACTATGTCTGATTTGCTTTTTTCTTTTGATAACTCAGGATTCCTTTGTCTCTATTTTACAATTAAGATAAACATACAGGGTCTTGGATGGCAAGCCTACATATCTTAGTGTGCTGTATGGATTATGCAAACCCAGAAGACTAAGACTTCATTTCACTAGAGTCTTGTGCAGGATTATTTCATCATGGAAATCCCCTAAATCCAAGTACCAACCTCTTGGGAAATGAAATCCTAACTTTCAGGGGCCATCTAGTCCAATACCCTCATTTTATAGATGACAAAACAAAGATACATAGAGGGTGTGACTGGACCCACATCAAATAGGTGGTAAGTGGTAGGAGTAGGATTTGAACCCAGGTCTCTGACTCTAGAGTCCCTCTGGAATAATTGTTCTTTATATTCTACCACCCTGTCTCTCTTTGTTGGAAGCTTGTCCTTTTGGGTATGAATGGTTAGAGGCACTTGATAATTTATCATATTCTAAAATTTGCATAAGCTCTCTCTCTTTGAAAATGGAATACAAGTGTCAGCAAATGAGCAGAAGGTTAAACATGGAAATTCATGTGGATGTGGAAAATTGGACCAGCAGAGAGAGAGTAGTGACATGAGTGAGATTCCAGATCCATCTGAGTCTTATTATATGAGGTAGCAGGGCAAATGGAGGGGGACCAGCCTTGTCTATCATATGGAACTTGGGAAAGCTGGTTCTCATCACTTTTCTTGTGTGCTCTGGTGATTTTGATGATCTAGGGCAAATTAATCCTGCTGAGAATCACAGAATCATTGAATAGGAAGGGATCTTGAGATCTCATCTGATTTCAGCCCCTGCCTTGAGGCAGATGACTCCTTAAACTATCCAGCACATATGCTTATCTCTTCTTCACTCTTGCTGCCAATAGCACTATGGTCTGTTCCCATGTTGAAAACTTTGGTGTTTTCTTGGATTCTTTACCCTCATTCACCCCTCAGTCACATCAAAGAATTAAGATGTTGAGTTGAAACTTTCCTTGATGGAATCTCCACTCATTATTTCTGGTTGTGCCCTTAGATACTGTCAGTCATGAGAGCTTATAGACAATTATGTTAAAATTTCGTTGCCCAGAGCATGCCAGCATGACAGCATGCTTGCCTGTGTTCTGGATAGTGGATAATGCTCTTGTGCTTTCCCAGTCACCAATGGAGTGAAACAAGGCTGTGTTCTCGCTCCCATGCTTTTTAGCATGATGTTTTCAGCCATGTTGTCAAATGCCTTCAGTGAGGATGAACACGGCATCAAGGTTAGCTACTGTACTGATGGTAAATTCTTCAACTTGAAAAGGCTACAAGCCAAGACCAAAGTGGAAGGAGTGTTGATGCATGATTTTCTGTTTGCAGATGATTGTACACTCAATGCAGCCACTGAAGCTGAGAGACAACGAAATATGGATCGATTGTCTGCTGCTTGTGATGATGTTGACCTTACAATTAACACCAAGAAAACACAGGCGATCCATCAGCCACCACCCCACCATCCATATGTGGAACCATTGGATACAGCAAATGGAGAAGTTTTGAATGCTATGGATAGCTTCACTTACTTTTGTAGTGTACTTTCCAGGGATGCACACATTGACAATGACGGTGATGCCTGCATTTCCAGAGCTAGCTCAGTATTTGGAGGCTCTGAAAGAAAGTGTGGAAGCAAAGATGTATTAGGCTGACTACCAGACTGAAGGTCTACAGAGCTGTTGCACTGACCTCATTGTTGTATGCCTGTGAAACCTGGACAGTATACCAGCACCATTCCAGGAAACTGAATCGCTTTCATTTGAATTGTCTTAGAAAGATTCTGAAGATCACCTGGCAGGATAAGATACCAGACACTGAGGTCCTTTCTTGAAATAAATGGCCAAGCATTCAAACTCTACTTCAGAGAGCACAACTTTGATGGTCTGGCCATGTTGTTCAAATGCAAAACGTATGCTTGCCAAAAAGACTGTTTCATATGAATACCAGACAAGTGTTCACATGGTGGTCGGAAGAAGCAATACAAGGACACTCTCAAGGTCTTTCTTAAGAACTCTGGAATTGATTGTGTGACATGAGAGACACTAGCCAAGGACTTCTCAGCATGGCATGCCTACATCAGAGAAGGTGCTGTGTTCTATGAGCAAAGCAGAATTGAAGTAGCTCAAAAGAAACATGAGATGTGCAAATTGTTCACATTTGTGTTCAACCTGTGAGAGAGCATTCTGAGCTTGTATTGGTCTGATCAGCCACAGTCAGACACACTGTAACTTGACTCTAGCATAGTGATGTCACTTTGATCCTCTTCGAGAACAAAGGACAATAACCAACCAATATACTGAAAACAATCTAATCTAATATCATCTAGTCCAGTCTAATCCAATCCATTTCATTCCAATCCAGCCCAGTCCTATCCCATCCATCCCATCTATCCCATCCATCCCATCTCATCCCATCCAATCCAACAAGGATCTCATATCCTACAGTGAGTAGGGGAGGGAAGATACAAATAAATGAATAGCTAAGTAAATGCAGTTAATTTGGAAAGGGAGAAGTCACTAACAACTAGTTAGGATCAGGAAAGGTTGGAACATACCAGGAAAGGTTTTATAGAAGAGGGATCATATGCATTAGGCTTTGGAGGATGGATAGGATATTAATAAGGTTTAAAAAAGGAGCAAAAGGTGAAGGGTGTGGAATAAGGTCATTGTGGGAATCAACATATTTTCATTTTGGCTTCCATGTGCTGTGAGTCACCTTAATTAATCCAGGGTAAATTAGTAATTGACATTTAATTAGAATCTTTGTAAGTGACGTGTGTGTGTGACATAAAGGATATGACTTTGCCAGGTCATCAGAACATTTGGAGAGAATTTTGGATTGGCCAATGGAATCATGGGGATCATAATTTGTATTAACTTGCCATGAGCATGACCAAGAGGTGGACAGAATGGCTAAGTTAACAGAGAAGAGGACTCTGAGAGCAGCAGACTTGAACTTGAATTCTGTCTCTGTCAATTGTTGATTGCTTCTACCCTCCATTTCCTCATCCATAAAACTGGTCTCTCCCACCCCACGCACCCATGATCCTATGAATATTCATTTATAGTTCAATATCTGGGTTTTATTTAAATCATGAGTAATTAGTTCCAAGAGCTGGGCTCAGTTACCACCATCATAGGTGCTAGAGAAAGGCAGCCATTTGCGAGTGGTCCCTCACTGTTTTTAGTGCTAAGTCTCTGATGAGATGTTGAATATATGTTAGTCTTTCCAATAGTATGAATGATGCTGATGACATGGAATTAAGAAGAATTTGAGAGTTGAGGTCCCATGTTTATTTCCTATTATATCCTCAGTACAGACTTACTGGAATCCTTTTTGGTTGGTAGGGTAAGGGGATTTAAAATAGTCAGGATCACCCAAAGTGACTTGCAACAGAAGAAAATTTATTGAAATCAAAGCATAGAAAGAGTAAGGTTTTTATTACTCTAAAAAGTCTATATGCCAAGAACAAGTGCAAAGGAAGAACAGAGAGACATTTCTGGAAACTTTTATTTTCAGGAGCAGAAATGATTTCTTTGTGTAACTTTTGTTTGTTTTTAAATTTGTTTTTGGTTGACCAGATTGGTGATTTCACTGATATAGGGAAGCTCCTGCAGAGAAACTTCTACCAATGAAGACTGGCACCTTTTCTGTAACTTCTGGTCTTAGAGTGCAACCAGAGGTATGTTACTTCATATATGAAATTTTGCAGAGCGAAGTTCTTCATTCACCTGTCAGCTTTATGGTGCTTTAGAAGGCACCCTCTGTTCCATTGTAATGTTGCTTATCTTAGAAGACTTTTCTTCAACTGAATGGACCTTGACAGAAAGGACCGGACCATTCGGATCTCTTTCCTCAACAACTGTTGTGACCACAGTACTTTGTGCTGTGTCTAGAAATGAACCAAACATGGCATTAGTTCTCATGTAGCTCATGCTCCAGTGAGACCACCAGATCATGGGGAGTGGGGGTGGGTTTGAGAGGCAGTCCTATTTTTGTATCTGACCTTGGATAATTATATCCATTTGGGATAGGGTATCTTTTGTCATATGTAAAAATACATTCATTAAAATTGATGCTTATGTAGATTCAGGACTGACTTTTATACACTGACAGTTTCATTTTTATTAGCAGATGTTTAAAAGTGCAAAATAAAGTGCCAGAGTCCCACAGCCTCTTACTGCAAGGGTCCTGTGACCTCCCATGTATACACACATGAACTAATGAAGAAAGATTCAAAAGGTGCTGTCAAGGCCCTTGGGATACAGAGTTATAATCTCCCTTTAACTCCTTTAACCACTTTTTATGTGGGCATGGCCAATCACCAACTTGGTTGTCAGTTTCTGCATTCTCTCTAACTTATCAATCTCTTTTCTAACTTGTGGTTCTCAGAATTGAACAAAGAAGTGGTCTGAGCAAAGACCAGAGGGATGATTGCCTCCTTATTCCTGAAAGCTATGCTTCTTTTAACATGGCATGAGATCAAATTAACTCTTTTGGTCACCACATTGTGTTATTGACTGTATCAGAGACTACAGTCCATTGGAACAAAGAGATCTTTTTTAGACCAGCTATTGTCTAACCATATCTCCCTTATCTTATGCTTTTCAGGCTGACTTTGTTGAATCCAAACTAAGACGTTATATTTGTGCCTGCTGCATTTCATCTTGTTAAATTGAGTACAATAGTCTAATATATTCAGATCTTTTTTTTTATCCATACTGTCATTTGGCATGTTAGTTTTCCCTCCAACCCTTGACTCTATTTATGTATCCATGTTATTTTCCCTCAGTAGAATGTAAGTTTCTTGAGGTCAGGGACTATTTTGTTTCTGTCTTTGTATTCCCAGCATACAGCACAGTGCTGGCACACAGCAGATGCTTAATAAGTGCTTGTGGATTGTGGATTGGATCCCAGCCTTTTGGTGTACATTGTGTCTAAGATATCTGGCAGACCACATTACAACCTGTCGGAAGTCTTCCCTAGGGACAAGTATGACACTCGGAGAAAACCACCCAAGAACACCAGATCCCTGCAGCTGGACTCCTCTGCAGTGAGAAGTCTCACTTGGTTCTTTTGTTTTCCTTTTTTCCAAGACTAATGACTCTATAATCGTTATATAATATAAATGTAATGTCTTACATTTGGGTTCAACAAAGTCAGCCTAAAAGCACAAGATAAGGGAGGCATGGTTAGACAGCAGTTGGTCTAAAAAAAGATCTTTGGGTTTCAATATGATATAGCTGTGTGATCCTGGGCAAGGCACTTACCCATCCTCAGCCTCAGGTTCTTTATCTGTATATTGGAGATAGCCTCATAGGGCTGTTGCGAGGGTCAAATGAAATAATCTTTGTAAAGTGGTTTGCAAACCTTAAAGTATTATATAAGTATTTATTGCCATTGTTAACAGGCTAGCTTTTAACAAACCCCAGTCCGACGTTCTAAATTTTTCTGACTTAAGAAACACTACAAAATCATTGCTCATAGGCAAACTGAGAGAAAGGCTATTGTAAGGCCATTAAAAGTCAGGCGCTGCTGCCTCCTTGTCCCTACAGATCAATTACTCAGCCCCTGTGATTATGGAGCTTGTGGGATTCAAAAGCATTAGTGCTCGGTCAAAGATGGACATTAGGTGATCTGGATTTGAAACACAGAAAGATAATGTCTTTAGCGTCTCACCTTGTTCCCCTAATCCTATGGTTTGTGCTAAAATGATGTCAATATCAAACTCTGGCAAAGATTTATACCAAACTTTGGAAATGACAAAGTCCTCAGGTAATAAGACTTTTATGTGAGTCGCTGTTTTAGTATCTTTAGGATGTGGTCAAATTTGCTCTAACCAAATACTCCCAAATAGATGACAAATAGCCAACCCTGTAATAATGACCATCCAGTCTTCACTACATACATAAACTTAGTGGAGGAAAAAAATACCCTTTCCTGAAAATATGAATCATTTATTTTGACAAATTCCTTGATGAGAGTCACCTTAAATTTGGGCACATGGCTATCCCCAATCAAAGAAAACTTAAATACCTTTGACTTGATTTTCTGACTTTGTTGTTCCATAAACTTTTGAGTTCAGACATGCAGATTTGCAGGTTCTGTGAAGGAAAGAAGGCCATGCTCATTATTTCTTACATTAGGGAACCCAGAAACAAATCTGGTAAGTAAGAAGTCTATGGAAATTCCATTAGGATTTTTTCTGCCAGTTACTTTTAGGGGGACTTGATCAGTTTTTACCAGGTAAACTGAATAACCCAAGATCTTCTGTGACAAGAATGTTTATACTCATAAATCATTATGTTATTAGAACTAGAGCTCATGTCTTATTGGGTGGAGATCAATAGCTTAGCATGGCAAAGTTCTAATTCCTTCATTTTGATCAATTGGTCAAAAAATTGCTTAAAGCATAGTTCCTTCCTCTTGGCAAAGAGATGGGGAATTATGTGGGCAGAATGTGGTATACATTGTCAAGTATCATCTGTGAATAAGCCATCTTTACTTAACATGTCTCTTCATTACAAAGGAGGAGGTGCTGAAGGCTATACCTGGAAATGACTATGATGCAAGACTATAATATATTATCAATAAAACTTATTAAAATATTTGTTGAGTGCATACTACTATATGCAAGGTGGTATACCAGGCACTATGGGAGAATAAAAAAGTATGTCACAATCCTAGCTTTCCAAGAAATTGTAATCTGTTTGGGAAGACAAGACACATATACATAAAAAGATTACAATAAGGGAGCAGGGTTAGTATAGAAGAAACAGTTACGGATTTGTAGCTCTAGGACCAGGGTTCATATCCTAGCTCTGGTGGTAATTTACAAGTTGTGTAAGCCACCGAGAACTTCCTGAAGGCCTTCAAGACAGTTCAAATGCCATCTTCTATAGGAGGTCTTTCCTAGCCCCTCCTCCAGTCTGGAGGGCCTCCTCTTTAGCTTCTGGAGCCTTCTCATCTAAGATTACTTTTTTTCTATTTTGTATGAGTTTTATGTACCTATTTATTTGAGTGTTGTCTCCCTCATTAGAATGCAAATTCCTTGAAGGCAGGGACTGCTTTTGTCTTTCTTTGAATCTCAGGAGCTTCACACAGTGCTTGGCATATACCAAGCTCTTAATAAATTCTCAGTGATGTTTGGGTAATTCTCTGAAGTTCAATTTCCTCCTCTATAAGACATCTAAGGTTCCTTCTGGCTCTAAATCTGGGATCTTTCCATCATAATATATAATACAAGGTAGCTAACAATATAATGTGGAGTTTTGCCAAGTGAATGAGGAGAGACACAGATGTTGGAGGAAGGACAGAGCACTGTGGACTAATTAGGGAGGCTTGGATGGCTTCCTAAAAGACTTAAGTCTTTAAGGATTCCATTGGCCCACTGGATGACCATGAATAACTTATGGAATCCTTCTCTTCACTTATATTTTAAGAGGAAATAACAATGACTTACCAAAAAGAGTAGGTAGATTGAGAAACTAGTAAAATAGCAGTAGAATATAGAATTTGACATAAAAATGCAATACACAGCAGATCATTAAAAAAAATCCTCCTTGTGACTGGGGTAGTTTAACTTTTTTATATTTGTATTTGAGTATCTTCAAAATGCGTAAAAACTAATATATCAAGGAAATTTGATTCAGCTACCTGCTTTTATTTTTCTTAGATGTGATAGAAGCTTTTAATAAGCTCTTGGTATATACACACATATGTATATACTCGTACATATACAGGGTGTTCCAAAAGTCTTAGAGCAGTTTTAAGCTCTTTAAGCTTAAAGTTACACTAAGAAGTTTGAGACATCTTGCATATATACATATATAATAGGTTATATGATATGCTTTATATATAAACACAAATATGTATTTGTGGCTTCAAATTCATGTATATTTATATATACAGATTATACATGCAAATGTGTATTTACTTATGTGAATATTTATATAATGTATATATGAAATATTTATATTTACACAAATATACATAGCTGATACATATGGTATCATGGGAGGACCACTAGATTTAGAATTGGAATTAAAAGACCTGGGTTCAAATCCTGGTTATATACATATATAATAGATAGTATTATATGTTATATACAAACACAAATAGGTATTTGTGTCTGTATATTTGTGTACATTTACATATATAGATTGTACATAAACATATAAATATTTACATATGTGAATGTTTATATATGATGTATATATGAAAGCATTTGTATTTACACAAATATAGATAGCTAATATATATGAGATATCATGGGAGGAACACTAGATTTGGATTTGGAATGAAAAGACCTGAGTTCAAATCCTGGCTACATGACCCTCAGAAAGTCACATTACTTACCTCTCTGCCCCAGTTTTCTCATATGTAAATGATACTTGCACTACCTAGCCCACAGGTTTCTTGTGAGAATCAAATTAGACGAAGCATTTTGTAAGTTGTAGTAAATATACATATATATATACACACACACATATACATACACACATACATATATACATACATAAATATATACACACATATACACACATGCATATATATATATACACACACACATATACATACACACATATAGGCCAACTTTCAACATTGGCATCATTTTTTGATTGGGATAACCCAATGTGGAATAGAAGCTAGAGGGCTGGGGCAGCTAGGTGGCCCAGTGAGTAGAGCACTGGCCCTGGAGTCAGGGGGACCTGAGTTCAAATCCGGCCTCAGACGCTTGACACACTTACTAGCTGTGTGACCTTGGGCAAGTCATTTACCCCCAATTGCCCTGCCTTCCCCCCTCCAAAAAAAAATCCAGAGGGCCAATCCTGGAGTCAGGAAGACCTGGGCTTTGGCCCTGTCTCTGACACATCCCAGCTATGTGACCACAAATGAATCGCTTGAAGTCTCAAAGCCCCCCAGGGGTATTTATTCTCTTAGACCATTTTAAGTTATGGATAAGTTAAGTTACTTTGCCTAGGTGGAGGTGCTTTCCACACAAGGAGTACCCTCCAGTTCTGAGAACTCAGGTCCAGACTAAAACAAATGTGCAATTTGATCAGGACTTGTTCTTTTTACAAGTCCTATTGCTGCCTAATAAACCTTCTTCAGAGACAGCATGATGTAACTGCTGAAGCTAGAAAGACCTGGGTTCAAGATCTGCCTCAGATACTTACTGGTTGTGTGACCCTGGGGCAAATCATCTAAGTTCTCAGAGCCTTAGGCAACTGCCTGTATGACTAAAAGTCACCAGAAGGTTGGCAATCTGCATTGGGAAGGGAAATTTCCCTCAATGACGTCCCCAGATCTAGACCCTATGTTCTATCTCTAAGTATTTTTTACCCTTCTTCTCCATCGATCAAGCAGCAGTAGGTTTCGATTTCTTTTTCTAGGTGGATCTTCATATCTAAGAGCTGCTCATATTCCACCTTCTGGCTCTCAGTTTCAGTTCGGATCTGTTGCAATTGATCCTCCAGGGCTCCAATCTGGTCCTGGATCTGGGACAGTTGAAGATAGTAGTTTCCTTCTGTCTCTGCCAGGGAGCACTCATAGGAATGTTTCTGAAATGAGAATAAATAAAACAACATACTAAGTGTTCAAAATGGAAACAACAGGTTTTAGATTTTTTTCTTCTACATCTTCAAACGATAAATATTTGTTTAATATAGGAAGACGAAATGTTTGCATTTCCATCAGAAATCTTGGTAAGATTTTAAATATTTTTTTCTTTGTTTAAAATCTTTCTAAATTAAATTTCCTACTTCTTTTTCATTTTTTATTTTCCTTCTTGGCTTTGTGGATGCAAATGCAATGGTGTTGGTGATCAGTTTTAAATGTAAAAGTATTAGCATGAATAATGAATCGCTTGAAGTAGTTATGTATATTTGAATTTTCACTAATCGAAGTTATAACAATGGAAAAGATGGGACTTAGTTTCAGGCCAATATAAATAAGCCACATCAATCGCTTCAGGGGATTCATTATCCACACTAATTGGGACCTACTTATACTTTTTCAATCCAATAAATTTCTATTAAGTGCTATTTTGTGCCAGAAGTGGTGCTAGACACTGGGGATACAAAGCTCAGTGGATCAAGTGCTGGGCCTGGAGTCAGGAAGACTCAGATTCATGAATTCAAATCCAGTCTCAGACTTTTACCAACTGTGTGACCCTGGGCAAGTGGCTTTACCCTGTTTCCCTCAGTTTCCTCATCTTTAAAATGAGCTGGAGAAGGGAATGGCAAACCACTCTAGTAGTTTTGCCAAGAAAACCCCAAATGGGGTCATGAAGAGTCAGACATGTCTGAAAAAAAAATGACTGAATAACAAAACCTCATGAAGAATACAGCTAGAATTGGAGGCAGGCAACCTGCATGTATGTGCATAAATAGAAAGTATATACCAAGAAAGGCAAAGTAACTTGAAGGAGGAGAGAATGGGGGTGGGGCACATGAGAATCGGGACCTCAGCAGCCTCCTAGCATAACTGCTACACAAAATGACTCCCCACTCTAACATGCCAAACAAGGGATGGTCCACCCAGGGATTGAAGACTTCCAAGTATGGGGAACCTACTGTCTCTTAGGCAGGTTATCCCACTCTTGGAAGGCTCTAATTATTAGAAAGTTTTTTCCTGACATCAAGTCTAAATTTCCTTCTTTTAAACTTTCACCCATTGCTCTGAATTTGACCTTTGGGGACCAAACAGAATAAAGTCTAATCTCTAGAGGCAATGAGAAGCCATTGAAGATTGTTGAGGTGGGGTGTGTCATATGTTTGGATCTCTGTTTTTTGGAATATGAAGTTGACAGATGTAGGAGGAAATCGGTGAAATAAAGTCACTTCGATGACAGCACTCACATACCATGGCCATGATGGACTGGAGTTCAATCTCCAGGGTTTGGAGATTGCGTTTCAATTCAGTAAGTTCGTTTCGGGCTGCCGTGGCCGCACCAACATCATCTGAGATTTGTTGTTGCAGTGAGGCACTCTGAAACAGAATCAACAAGATGGTTTATTGTCTATAATTAATAGGATTGCTTCAAGAGAGCTACCACTTGCCATGTTCCCTGAGAGATATTTACCCTTTCGTTGAACCAGGCTTCGGCATCTTTGCGATTCTGCTCAGCTAAATCTTCGTACTCGGCTCTCATGTTGTTCAACAGAACAGTGAGGTCCACTCCTGGAGCCGCATTCATCTCCACACTCACATTCCCACCAGCAGAGCACTGCAGAACTTTCATTTCCTGAAAACAGATGAAGACGCTCATGCTGAATGACTTGGGGAAACACATTTCTACCAAATGAACTTCATGCTTGGGGATGAGAATCAAGAACTGGGTAGAAGTGTCTCTATAGAGCACCCTACCTCCTCATGGTTCTTTTTGAGGAAGGTTAGCTCTTCATTGAATGCTTCACACTGGATCTCCAGATCCGTTGTACACAAGGTCAGCTCCTCCAACACCCTGCGGAGCCCATTGATGTCAGCCTCCACGCTCTGGTGCAGGGCCAGCTCATTTTCATACCTTAAAGGATATTAAAATAATTGAGTTTGCTGGGCAGAGAGGATTGCAAAACCTACCATTGACTTGCCATGTTATTTTACACGTTGGAATCTGTAGAAGTGAAAGCTCACTTTTGAGGTTCCTTAGTGTGGAAAACTCTAAAGATAGTTTGAGGTTCACACTGATCTATGGAAGAAAGAGAGAGGTGATGTAGTATAGTGGATAGACAGCTGACCTCAGAGCCAGAAAGACCTGGATTCAGGTCCAGCCTCTGACATGCGTGTGCTTTGTGACCCTGAGTAAGTTACATCACCTCTGAGCATACTAGACAACTCTAAGAATTTAAGTTACATAGAATATAAGTGACCTGAATTGATAAGAGTCAGTCCCCCCATTTGTCTCTTCCCTATAGCACTGAAATCACATGTCTGGTCCTGATCTCTAGGTATTGTGTTGTTGTTCAATTGTTTTCGGTCATGTCCAGCTCTCCCTGACCCCGTCTGGGGTTTTCTTGGCAAAGCTACTTGGAGTGGTTTGCCATTTCCTTCTCCAGCTCATTTGATAGATGAGGAAACCGAGGCGAACAGGGTAAAGTGACTTGCCCAGGGTCACAGCTAGGAAGTGTCTGAGGCCAGATTTGAACTCAAGAAGATGAGTATTCCTGACTCCAGGCCTGGCACTCTGTACGCTATCCTACCTAGCTGCCCAATCCCTAGCTATATATTCTTGCAATGCTGAGTGTAATACAGAGACTGCTTTTGAATCATTTCTTACTTATGATGAAATTCTGTGAATAAAATATTTTGGGGGTTTTTGGGGGCATCACATTATGATTTCATCAATGTAGGGAAATCCTGGTATGAAAACTCCCTCCCCTGTTGTAGATCAACAACTCATGGGCAATGAAAAGTTAAATGACTTGCCCTAAGTAGAACAACAGAGCTTCAAACTTATGTCCCCTGACTCCAAATCCAGGGTGCCTTTTAATACAATAAGCAACTTCCTATTCATGTTTTGCTATCAGTATAACTATTGGATATACAATAATGTAGTGTGTATGTATGTGTGTATATGTGTGTGTGTGTGTGTGTGTGTGTGTGTGTGTGTGTGTGTGTGTATTTTGGTCAGATCTGGGATCTCATTGGTACAAGGAATTCCTACCTTTGAGACATACTGGCCGTGTGACCCTATGAAAGTCACTTAATCTCTCAGGGTCCCAGACAATTCTTCAAGACCATAGATAATAGAACTGTTTTTGGTTTTCATTGATAGAGGGAGTTTCCACTCCAAGAGTTCCCTAAATCAATAAAATCTGAAGTCTACCCCACCTCCTCCTTAAAAGGAACTCCCGGTGTGGAAACTCTCTTCACTGACACAGATCATCTGTCTTCTACAACATATATTCTTAAACCCAAATCACTCTGGCTCTCATTGATAGATCCCAGCCCAAGCCTTATTTGGTCATTGTTTGGGCTCTGATGGTGCAGATGAGTGTAAATAGCAATTGTTTCTGTTTTGGCCAGAAACCCTGAGGATCTTCCTCTCCAAGATTGATTTTTTTTTTTTTACTAGGTGAAAGAGGCCATTCTTTGCCTCATTTCTTACCTAGCCTTGATCACTGAACGGGTGTTACCTCAGACAAACTGAGCTTAAAAAGGCCAACGTCTCCCACTGCATTGGGGCCATCTCCAGCCATCTTGATCTATATCTTACCACTGGATCCAGATGGCTCCAGAGAAGAGAGTGAGGCTGGTGACTTTGCACAGCCCTGCCTCACTTAAATCCAATTCACTTGCACATCAGAAAGGACCTGACCCCAAGGTACTTTTTATACTACACAATATTGCTTGTCAATAAAGTGCTTAAAAATATTTTTTAAAGATTTCCTGCCTCACCCAGGCTGGTAATGCAGGGGTTACTCATGTCCAACTCCACTCTGATTGGCTGTAGAGTTTGACCTGCCATTTTTTAAGACATGCCAATTTTTCCCTCCTTGGGTAACCTGGTGTCCCTAGCTCCCAGGGCGTCACCATATTAATGCCAGACTTTGTTATTGACAACCCACTGGAGCCCCAGACTCTCTAGCTCAAGTGATCCACCATCCTCAGCCTCTTCCATGGCTGGAATTGTAGCTGTGTGCTACCAAAGCTGGCAGTTAGTAAAGTATTAAACTTAAAAAAAATTAAAGCTGCATGTTATTAAACATCACCTTTTAGAAGATAAAAAGCCTGAATGTACTATAAAATTTCATATCCCCTTTTAAAGTCCACTATGCGGCAGACACATTAGCTGTATGACTCTGGGCAAGTCACTTAACCCTGTTTGCCTCAGTTTCCTCATCTGTAAAATAAGCTGGTGAAGGAAACGGCAAACAACCCCAGTACCTTTGCCAAGAAAACCCCAAATGGTCATGAAGAGTCAGACAAGATAGAAAAATGACCAAACAGTGACACCTTTAAAATTTTTGTGGTTATTATTTTGTGCATTTTTTCCCTCTTTAGGTGAAACTTTCCATATTTCTTTTTGTGTTTATTATTTCTCATGGTATAATTACATTACCTCATGTTCACATACTGCATTTTGTCGAGAGCTACAACTGTGTAATATGGACTACTTCTAGTTGAGCTTTTAAAGATTGAAGACATTCGTCATTCTTCAAAAAGTTTTGAATCTCACTCTCCAGATGACGTAATTTGCATTCCAAGTGGTAATAGCTGTCATTTACAGAAAGCTACAAACATTAGCTCATTCATGTCTCACAACAACGCTATGATGTAGGCATGACAAAGATCGTTACCCTCATTTTATAGATAAGGAAATTGAAGTTCAGGGGTGTTAAATGTCTTGCCCATAATCACAAAGCTAGAAACTGTCAGGGTCTGGATTTGAACCCAGAACTTCCTGACCTCAAGTTCAGCACTCTCCCTTACCACCTTGCCTCTCACGAACACCCTCATCATAGATAATGTATAGGAATAAAAACTTAAGTCACACGCTAGGGGGTGCAGTAGATAATGTAGTGGCCCCCGAGTCAGGAAGACCTGAATTCAAATCTAGCCTTAGACACTTACTGTGTGAGTCTGGGTAAGCCACTTAACCTCTGCCTGCCTCAGTTTTCTCAGTTGTAAGCTGGGGATAATAATAGCTGACATCTATATGGCACTTACTATGTGCCAGGCTCACAGCTAGGTGGCACGGTGGGTAGAGTAGTAGGCCCGGAGTCAGAAAGACCAGAATTCCAATCTGATCTCAGACATTTACTAGTTGTGTGACCCTGGGCAGGACCCTTAACCCCTGACAGCGTAAAACTGGAGAGGGAAACATCGAATCACTCCAGTATCTTTGCCAAGAAAACCCCACGGACTGTTGGTCCACAGGGTCACGAAGAGTCGGACACAACCGAACGATGACAATGTTCTAGGCGCTTTACGATGATTATCTTATTTGATCCCCACAATGATCCTGGAAGTTGCGTACTATTATTATCCTTATTTTACCAAGAAGGAAACAGACCACAATAGCACCTACGTCCCATGGTTGTGTGAGGATCAAGTGACATAATATTTGTAAAGCACAGTGCTTGGCACATGGTGGGTGCTTAAAGAAAAAGCTTGTTTCTTTCCTCCCCTCCAGTTTCCTTCTGTGTCTGCACTTACTTCAGTCTGAAGTCATCTGCAGTCAGTTTGGCATTGTCGTTCTGCAGAACAATATTGGCATTGCAGGCAGTGGCAGAAATGATCTAGGAAATAATTGAGTAGATAAGCATCTATTTACAGACTTGATGTGTTTCAGACTTAGGAAATAAAAACCAAATAACCTTCCAGATGCCAAAGCCATTCTGAATTTTCTTAGACTTTGAAATAGCTTTTTAGTAGTTAAACTTTTTTTCATTTTTGCACAAAACTGGTGGATATTTCTGCAAGCAATATATAAACAAGGGAAGGATCTGTGATTTTGTCAGCATTGGGGGTTGGGGGTCAGGGTCCCTGTACCAAGTGTCTGAGACCTAGTAGATAAATGCTAGCAAGGTATCTTACAGGTAGGTGGCAAAGTGGACAGACTGCTGGGCCTGAAGTCAGGAAGATGCATCCTTCTGAGTTCAAATCTGGCCTCAGACACTTACTAGCTGTGTAAACTTGGGCAAGTCAATTAACCCTATTTGCCTCAGTTTCCCCATCTGTCAAATGAGCTGGAGAAGGAAATGGCAAGTCACTCTAGTATGTTTGCCAAGAAAATCCCATGTGGGGTCATGACTGAAAGACAACAACTTCTGATTTCAAATTCCAGGGCTCCTTCTAGATCATAATACCCTTCTCACGCCATTCCCCTTTTATACTTAGGAAAAATAACCCCTAAGATAATAATAATAGCTGACATTTACACAGTGCATTAACAGCTGCAAAATGCTTCACATGCATATTCTCATTTGACCCCCCTAATAACCTTGCTATTATTATTGTCATTTTACAAACAAGGAAACTGAGGCTGGAAGGATGAATGACTTGTTTGTGATTAGAAGCAAGATTGGAACCCAGGTCCCTCTCGACTCTAAGTCCCACACTCTACACCCTGTCAAAATGAATGGAAAAATATGGGAATGTTGATTTCTTACCTGACTTCTAAGCTCTTCAATTATCGGAAAATATCTGCTATAGTCATGATCAAGCCCCCGGCAGGAGCCAGGGCCAAATTTTTCGTACCATCCTTTTATCTTCTGCTCTAAATCTGCATTTGCTTCCTCCAAAGCTCTCACGTTTTCAAGGTAAGAAGCCAAGCGGTCATTCAGGTTCTGCATGGTCACCTTTTCGTTGCCAGAGAGCAACCCGTTTTCATTTCCCAGAAAGCCCGTACAGGCACCACTTCCCAAGCCCCCACTGAGGTTCCCACAATAGCTCCCTCCAGATGAGGCTCCCACCACCGTACCAGAAAAACTACTGCCCACACCAGAGCCACCACCACATGAATTTCCAGCACCAAAGCCAGCTCCGCAGCTAGACAGCCTCACAGACCCAGGGCGAGAGCAAATCCGCCGGGACCCACTAGAAAGACGAAAGGACATGGCGAGTCAGGATAGATGTGCAACCCTTTCCCAGAGGAGAGCGCGGAGTCAAAGTTTGCAGCGCCTGGTGTCATTCGCCTTTTTATAACCAATTGGCAAGACACCAGTCTTAATTAGGCCAATGTCTAGTAAAACGCTATTTTCTCCCTAATTATCAGTTTCCATAAATTGTTTGATTTAAAATGGTATCCACCAGTAGGTGGAAAGATGCCTTGAGGGTATTTTTCTATGTTTAAAAAGGTGCCAGGTGGAGTAATTTTAGATTATGACCTTAACCTTCAGACTTTAAGATGAGTAATCATACCTATTCTTACACCTCTGCAATAGGTACTATATTGTTTCACATGAAAAGAAGTAGGAGCTGGAAAGAGAAATGTTGGCTGCCTTTTCCCGTCTTCCCAACAAGGATTCCCATTGCCTTTTCTTATTAACGTTTGCTTTCTCATGGAAAGTGTGGTGGATTTAGGGTTAGAGGACCTGAGTTCAAATGTTGTTCTGCTATTACTACCTGTGTGACCTTAGGCAGGTCTCTTAATTTCTATGGGCTTCTACTTCCTTATCTAAAAATTGAGGGAGACACCACAAGACTTCTGAGGTCCCTTTGAGCTTTATTTCTGTGATTTTGTGGTCCTAACATGCTCAATAATTTTTTGTTCTTTTGGACTGATATCCTTAGTGACTGGTACTCCCCCTCCACCTTTGAAATTTGCATTGTATTACTTTCTATATATTATTTTGTATGCTGGTTTTATCCTCCTCTCCTCCCAGTGGAAAATAAGCTTCTCGAGGACAGGGATTGTTTTGTTTTTTTCCTCTTGTGACGCCAGCACCTTTAATACAGGAAAGTGGGGTCTAGTGATGTTAAGTAATTTGTCCAGGGTCACATAGCCAGCAAATAAGTGTCTAATTCAGGTCTTCCTGGCTCCTTCCAGACATGTTCCTATAAGAGTCCTGAAATTGTGTTCATTTAGGGCATCTTATACACACACACACACACACACACTGCAGAGCCATTAATTTTTCCTGTTTTTCTAACCTCAACATATTTTGACTAGCTCAACTAACTTTTTTCTTCATTTTTGAAAAGGATGCTGTGACACATGGAGCTCATTTGGGTGTGCTCATAGTGTCAAGATAGTAAGCATAACATCATGAATAAAAGTATACGAATATTTTTTTTAACACTGCTTCCAAGTCCGTAAGTCCTCACATCTTAAAGAAAGGTTTGATTATCACAAAAAGATCATTTTAATTTTGGGCTCCCCACTAACTGGATGGCCTCTGGTTAATTTTTTTCAAATAGCAAAGCTGTTAATTGAGACAGAATTATAAGGAAATATGAAAGGAAAAAAGACCATTCCACAACGAAAATTTCCATGAGCCAAGGGCACAATTTCCCACAGATTGTCCTACCATTGGTGAGGGAAAGAATATTCCACAGAATATTCAGTTCTACAATTGAGTCTTAGCTGAAACATGTGGTTAATTATTTAACCTACTGTTTCAGACTCCTTGATGGTCAAATGAAAATAATAATATTGAGTATCTTCAAATGAACCTTGATTGGGTTCCCTAATTAATGCCCATAAAGCCATTTGAAAGGACACAAACATGATACACATATTAATTATATAAATTACTATAATAAAGTTGGCTCTGTCAGATAGTGGCTGGCCCCCATCAATTATCGTGAAATCATTACTGTTGTTTGCTGATTAGAGGCCTATGTCTTTCAGAAAGTACTATTTTTCTAAATGGGAAATTCAGTGTCAGAGAGATAAAGTGCTTTGAAAAGAAGCCCTGACTTTCCGGTACTATCAGACTATCAGGAAATCTTTGGCAGAAAGATCACAAGACTATCGACTGAGACCAAGAAGGAACCTCAGAGGCTATCAGTCCAATGCTTTATTTTATAGATGGGGAAACTGAGGCCCAGAGAATTTAAGTGACTTGTCCAAAGAAATACACTCACATTTATAAGCTATCTGAGGATGTGAGACTATAATCAAATATGTAACCAGCCTCGGCTCTCGAATAAAAATATTTTACTAGAATTAGCTCTACAGAATTTTTTCTTTCTTTTTGTTTGTTTATATACATGGTAGAGCAAAGTGTCACAGAAAAATGAATGCCAAGTCAAGACACCTTGGCTCAACTGTATGTCTGCTCTTAACTTAGTTTGTAACATGTATTATATATATGTGTATATATATATATATGTATATATATATATATATATATATATATACATATATATATATATATAGAGAGAGAGAGAGAGAGAGAGAAAGACAGACAGACACACACATTCCCTTCATGAGAGTGTTATGAGTATGAATGCGGAACTTTATAAATTGCTTGGACTTCCTTAGATGAAAGGTGTTGTAAAGACATAGAGTATTATTAACATAGCAATCTCTAGATCTCTAAGAATTTTGTAAGCATGAGTTAGCTCATACAATCTTTTCTGAGATAAGGGAAACCTATAATTTTCAAGAATTTTGAGACAAATAAGTAAAGATAATGTTAAGAACCCACACAAATCACAGGCCATGCTAATGTCAAGGCTGACCTGTACTTTCTGATTTTTAATCCTTATTCCAGGATTTATCCATAAGCAGAACTATAACTCGTAATTTTGGTACCTGGGGCAACTAACACAAAACAGGGCCTCAAATTAACTTTGTAATTCATCATATGAACATATTACTCCATGTAAGACAAAGTCAGTTGAGGGAGCAGAGATCTAGAGCCCTAGCTTCTGTCTCTGGGGTACCTGGAAACACCTGCTTTCCAGGGTCAGGGGGAAAAAGGGCATGACTGCAGGACTGAAGGACTGAAGGAATTTACCTGAGAGTATAATCTTAGTTGGGAAAGGAATACTTTATCTGCTACATTCCTATTTCATTTTTCCAGTCTAGACATTAACTTTGATGCAAGTATGGTCAAAATATAAATGCAGCAAAATTTCAAATTGTGCAGTTTAAAAAAATCATTATTTTAGACATTTGTATCTGGTTAAGTTTTATAGCCCTTACATTTATCAATGGTTCTCAAAGTATAGTCTGGGGACTCCTAGGGGTTCACAAGGTCTAAATTATTTTCATAATAATACTAAGATGTTTTTAATTTCTGACATGGTAAATATTGTTAGATGTAACACACATAATAAGTAAAAGTTCTTTTGGGATTCCTTAATAATTTTTAAGAGTATAAGGGAGTCCCGAGACCAAAAAGTATGAGAACTTCTGCCTTAGACAAAGCACCTTTCATGCCATCCTAGTTACAGGTTTGTCCATATTGAATGTTCTGAATGAATATTTTGATATTCAAATGATTATTCAATTGAATCCCAATATCCTAGTGAATATTGAAATAGTCTAAATGAATATTCTAGGTGAACATTCTAAATCAGATGGTATTAGAGAATACTCAACTAGACCATGGTTTTGTAGGAAGAATTTTATTTTTTTCAGAATGGTTTTCTCTCCTTAATTGCTCTTTTCCCCTCTGAACTAAAACCTGTCAGAATGTTTTAGGTAGGTTGTTACTGGGGAAGCTTTTACGTGAACTTTAAAAGCACTGTACAATTATGTTATATTATTATATATAATGTCACATATATTATACATATTGTATATTATTGTTATTCTTGTGGTTATGATATCTTCCTAGAGGGGTGGCAGTGAGGATTCAGAGGGTCATGGCAATTTCTGAGGACACGCTCCATTCCTTTAACTATTCACAGGTTGAAGTTATCGCACTAAGTTGTATCGAGTGATTTATATGGTCTTCATATTATAGACGTCATCATCAGCAGACATTTATTCAGTGCTTACAATGTATACGGCTTTCTCCACTAAAGCCCTTCTCTGATGCCTCACTGTAGTGTGGAGGTGATCCTAGCTTCTCAAAGACTGTGCTAGTGGAACATACAAGCTCTCACAGGCCCTACTGAACTGGGACAGTTTTGAGTATGCCTCTATTTCCTCATCTGGGAATAATGCCTGTAGTTTCTTATATCACAGGATTCTTATGAGGCTAGATACTGTGTGCAAAATGCTTCACAAACCTTAAATCACTGTTTAAAAGTGCCAGTGGTTATTATCATCTGCTATGGGTAAGAGTAGGGCAAATAGGCAGTACTGTGGATGGAACTCCAGGCCTGGAGTCAGGAAGACCTGAGTTCAAATGCAGCCTCAGATGCTTACTACCTCAGTGATCCTGGGGAAGTCACTTCAACACTATCTGCCTCAGTTTCCTCAATGGTAAAATGGGAATAATAATAGTGCCTACTTCCCAGTGTCATTGTGAAGATCAAATAAGCACTTAACACATTGCCTGAAACATAGTAAGCATTTAATAAATATTCCCTCCCTCCCTCCTTTCCTTCCTTCCTTCCTTCCTTCCTTCCTTCCTTCCTTCCTTCCTTCCTTCCTTCCTTCCTTCCTCATTCCCTCTCTCCCTCCCTCTCTCTCTCTCTCCTTCCTTCCTTCTCTCTCTCTCCTTCCTTCTCTCTCCCTCCCGTTCCTTCCTTCCTCCCTTCCTTCCTCCCTCTCTCCCTTCCTTCCTTCTCTCTCTCCCTCTCACTTCCTTCTCTCTCTTCCTCCTTCTTTCCTCCCTTCCTTCCTCCCTCCCTCCCTTCCTTCTTTCCTTCCTCCCTTCCTTCCTTCCCTCTTTCCTTCCTTTCTCCCTCCTTTCCTCCCCTGCAAACTGACCTCCCTTAATTAGCCTGGGAAGAATGAGATGAGATAACCTTGCCAGCCTGATCTATCTTCCTTATTATATGGATGAGTAACCTGAGGCCCAGAGACATTCAAAGGCATCCCTTAGGGCACATTGGTGAGCAAATGGCAGAGATGGTCTTTGAAACTCAACCCCCAATTCTAAGTCCAGTCCTCTTTCCACCGTACCATGCTGTCTCCCTTCCCAACACTTAGGGTTGCATTGAAATCATTTTTATTTCATAAATGAGATGCAGTCCTGAATTAAAATAGCTTCCCATCCTTCTATGGACCTGAAAATTCAATTTCAGCTTTCCTTGTCCTGAAACAGAGATCACAGGAACCAGTTAGGTGGCTTGTGATAGGCAAAACTTTTATTGAGACACCACCAAAGAAAAACAGAATGGAATGTTTGCTATTCCAAGAAGACTTTGTCTTAACTTGTTAAAAGAAAAATAGAAAAAAAGAGAAGCCTTTATTTTTCTGTACTTATTTTAATTGTATATTTGAACTTCAGGGCTTCTCCTTGGGCCAGGCATGGGGAACCTTCAGCCTTGAGGCCACATGTGGCCTTCTAGGTCCTCAGGTGTGGCCTTTTGACTGAGTCCAAGTATTACTGAACAAATACTTTTATTAAAGGAATTTATTCTGAGAAGTTTGGATTCAGTGAAAGGGCTGCACTTGAGGACCTAGAAGGCCATATGTTACCTTGAGGCCTTAGGTTCCTCACCCCTGCCTTATTAGGCCTTGTCTTTGAGCATGTTTATGCAGGTACTCTCTGCTCCGTCTTGATGGTGTTAATTTTGGAAGATTTCTCTTCAACTGAGTGGACCCTGGAAGAGACCACTTTGCCCCGAGGATCAATTTCTTCCACTACTGTTTTAACCACAGTGGTTTTGGATGAATCTAAAATGAAAGAGGACTTGCATGAACATTCAGAAAGTATAGATAGTTAAGTTATAAATGTGGAACAGCTCTCACCCCTTTGAAGTTCTGCACACATGTGCATCATGTGCATGCATGTGTATGTGTTCACACACGTATATAGTCACATGCCATTTTTGCACACACGTGTACATACATGTATAGTCACACACGGTTTTATGTGTGCATATGTACATGTTTATCTAGATAATTTCAATCTAGGCTGCCTTTCTATGTCTGCATACAGGTATATGTATATAAGTGTATATATACATAGTGTATATATATATATATATAACATATATCTGTGCACATATACAACAAACATGAAACACATGTACATGAGCGTACATATAAATATATATGATATACGCATGCATGTGTACATGTGCATCCATGCACAATGCACACATAAACAATGTATATGTGTACCTAGGTGCATGCTCACACATATACACGTGTGCGAGTGTATATGAATGCATGTAGATATATAAACGTGTACTTGCATTCAAACACATGCATACATGTAGACATACACCAAACACAATAACAATATATTCTGGAAGATGGAAATTGTACTTGTTTACCTTTTATCTGATTTACTGGTTCTCCAGGTATATAACCACCTTTGGATTTGTAACAATCTCTATTAATTTAAGAAACAACAACAGTTAGCTCCCTGGAGACAGGGCCAGGGTTTCATCTAATGCAGTTCAGTTCACAGCTATTTACTTAGTGAGTGCCTACTATATGCCAAGCACTGTGCTCAGAGATGGTGATACTAAGGCGCCTAATCCCATGTCTCCTCTAGTGACTTGTGCAGCACTCGACACATATTTTAAAAATTGTTATTTCTCTCTCTCTCTCTCTCTCAGCAAAGTTTTATGTGTATTTGTTCACAATCCATAGATTCTTTGACTTGCTTCCTTCTCCTCCTGTCTCCAACACAATAAAAATTTATTTAGCACCTACTGTGTGTAGAGCAAGCACCACTCTGTGCACGGGGAGACCCATGTAGTTTATCTACAACCTAACTGCTACCCTCAAGGAACTTAAAGAAACAGGGTGATAGCAATTTAGAATTAGAAGAGAGCTAGCTGGTACAGTGGATAGAGTGGTGGGTTTGGAGTCAAGATGACCTGTGTTCAAATCCTACCTCAGACTCTTACTAGCTGTGTGACCTCTGGCCAATTTCTTAAGCCTCTCTGTGCCTCAATTTCATCATCTATAAAATGAAGGAGTTGGACTCCATGGTGTCTATGGTCCCTTACAGCTCTAAAGCTGTTTCCCTAATTTAGTCTACCCCCCAATTTTGTTTTACTTTTCCTTTTTTTCAAAGTATTTTCCACTCTTCAAAAGCACAGTTTTCAAAAGAAGTTGCACTCACCCATCCTCTCCATCAATGAGGGAGCAGTACGTTGCGATTTCTTTTTCTAGATAAACCTTAATATCTAGAAGCTGCTCGTGCTCCAGCTTCTGGCCCTCCGTCTCAGTCCTGACCTGCTGCAGTTGCTCCTCCAGGGCCCCGATCTGGGCCTGGATTTGTGAGAGCTGCGCGCAGTAGTTCCCTTCTGTCTCAGTGAGTGAGCATTCAAGTGAATGTTTCTATGGGAGTAGTAAGAGAATTGATGGTTGAATTGAAAAAGAGACAGTAGAAATAGACACTGTTATGATGTTATAATGTGGGGTTCCAGAGAACTGCTCTTCTGGAATTAATTTCTGGCATCAATCCAAAATTAGCACTTCCCCAAGAATTTTCCAGGATCAAATTCTTCTTCTCCTTGTATTTGAAGGTGGTACTGCTGATGGTGACTATCTTTCTGGGATGTTGGTGCATTTGAAAAGGTTGACCCGTACCCCTCAGCCATTTCAAGACTGGTTACATCTTCAGACTCATTTTGGTGCTTAAGACTCACTTTCAAAGGAAACGTGTTCCTAGAGTCAGAGTTTTTGAAATCTACCTCTGACGGTAATTACCTGGGTGACCTTGGGCAAGTCGCTCAACTTCACTAGGCCTCAGTTTACTTGTCTGTAAAATGAGCAGATTGGACTAGATGGCCTCTGGGGTCTCCTCCAAGCCTGGACTGAGGATCCTATGGTCCTGTGGCCTTGGTTGTAGCCACAGCTTCTCTTTCTAAAGCCTACGAGCTCTAGTTCTTAAGACCCACATTCTTCACTCCTATTCCTACTGTCCCATTTCCAGTTTCTCTAAGCCAGGCTGGTCTGACTGCATTTAGATGCGCTGTATTTAGAAATAACTAGAACATTCTAAGACAAGCCTGTTGAAACATAAAACATATCCTGTAAATAGACCCAGTGAAGGGATTTGCTCTGTAGGTTGAAAATCCTTGGCTCTGTAGGTGAAAAGGCATCAAATCACCTTGTGTAATCCACAGAGAGACACCCTCTCTAAGCTTGCATGATATATGATGTGGGGGGTAAGCGGGGGCGGGGGGGCATTATGTCTATATTCTAGGCAGTATGGTCCATTTTGGCCATGGCAGAAGGGTGTAGGGAGAGTGACATTTTGGCATTTCCTGTGCCTTTGTGCCTTCCACGTGATAACTGTCTATAACACTTAAAAAGTAGCTTTGTAGGAATGCTAGCGCCTAAGGCTTATAAGGATGCTGCCAGTGTAGATGAATATAGAAGCTGGTGTTTAAGATCTTCTTTTCTTTTCTCTGTAATATTAGAGGACTCTCTATTAAGTTAGGGTAGATCAATGTTAAAACACATTGACATAACCATTTTCCCATTTCAACAACATTACATAAATAATATCTGAAATATATTCTAATTTGGAATGTACGTTAATGAGCAAGTCTTAATTAATAGGACACATAGGGCTCTGATGAGTGAAATGCAAATGTACTTTACCTTGGGGGCCTAACACAGATGAAAGCTAACATTATGAAAGAAGAAAGGCAGCCCCCAGATCTCTAAAGGAAACTTATTTCATAAGTCTTCACATACCGTTGCCAAGAGGGACTGTAGCTCGATCTCAAGGGTCTGGACCGTACGTTTCATTTCTGTGAGCTCGCTCCTGGCTGAGGTGGTGGCTCCTGCATCATCAGAGATCTGCTGCTGGAGTGTGGCACTCTGGAATAGACAACATCGTTAGCTCAGGTCACTTTTTAAAATGCAAAGGATAAAAACTGAACTCTTACAACCAAAAGGGATGAAAAGGCAAGAAAGATGAATGGATGAAAAATCTTGGAGACCTAGAAGGAGGGACTGAAGAGTCATGTACTATTTTAGGCCCTGAATTTCATTAAGTTAAATTTAAATAGTTACGAAGGAAGTCTATTGAGTTTTGTTGGTGTTCAATGTTAAGATTATGCTTGATCACTTTAAAAAAAGTCTCTTATTGCCAGGCAAAAACCAAAGGCCAAATACAAAGGTGACTCTGGTAAAATTACCTTTTCATTGAACCAGGCTTCAGCGTCCCTGCGGTTCTGCTCAGCCAGATCCTCATACTCGGCCCTCATGTTGTTCAGCAGAACAGTCAGATCCACCCCTGGGGCTGCGTTCATCTCCACGTTCACATTCCCACCTGCAGCGCATTGGAGGGCTTTCATTTCCTGAAGGAGAAGATTAATTTAGACTAAATGAGTAAGATTCTGCATATTTTTGAAAGAGCATAATGGCCACCATCTCTAGGTCTGGGGGTCTGAAATTTTTAAGTTTCGGATCATGAACATCTGTTTGTGAAAAAAAAGGATAAGCAGCAATGTAATCTGTGTTTGGAAAATAAATCTTTCGTCCATGGACAGGGTAGAATTTGGTCAGCTCTTCCTTGGATTGCCCTTAAAGACTTTATATTTGACATGTGGCAAACAAAATGTCAATATTCAGAAGGAGGTAATTGATGCAATGGAAGCTTCTACCTCTTCATGGTTCCTCTTCAGATAAGTCAGTTCTTCATTCAGTGTCTCAGCCTGGATCTCCAGGTCTGTTCTGCACAAGGTCAGCTCATCCAATACTCTTTTCAGACCATTGATGTCAGCCTCAACACTCTGGTGAAGAGCCAGCTCTGTCTCATACCTCAAAGAATCGTAAAAAGCTTTTTCAATATGAATCCTGATCATTAAAGGGGTGTGTAAAACATAAAACTCAAGCTGAAATAGGTAGAGAGGAAACATCTTAATTGCATTCTGGGATAAACATACTGTGTTAATCACTTTTCTTAAAGGGATGAGACTTATAGTAAAGAAAACACTTTCTTATATGCTCTAGACTTTAACTATTTACTATCATGATTTAGATGCAAATTTTCATAAATATACTGAGGTTTTAAGCTATTTATTCATTCTTATATTTATTTGAGCTTAACAACAAAACACCCAACTCCTTAAAGTTATTTTAGATCCAATGAGTGGAGGAGGGAGAGGCTCTATGAGCTGGTTTCTGTTCTCAAAACTTCACTTACTTTAATCTGAAGTCATCAGCTGTCAACCTGGCATTGTCATTCTGCAGGACCACGCTGGCATTGCTGGTAGTCGCCGAAATTATCTGGTAAAGAGGGAGCAGATTAAGAAAAGAGAAAATATTTCCATGGATCATTTATAATTTTTCTGAAGCCAAGTCACTTATCACATTATAGTAAGACATCTGTTGCTCTCTGGCATCAAAGGCTGGCTTCTGATGATTTCATAATATGGCTTTGGATCAGTAAAGACTTCTGCATGGAGAGACTGCTTTTCAATGAAATAGCCAAAAGATGCAAGTATATCAATAGGGACTTTTTTCATTCCTGTGCTCTTTTGGAGGGGTGAAGGTGGTGGTGGCAGGGCTACATGCTCAGTTATAGACAAACATATCCATAGAATACCAGTTAGTGGATATGTCCTACCCAAAGATTTAAATTTTTACAAAAATTCTCCTAATGTCTAGTAACCAATGATGGAAACTTGAAAGCCTATAGAATGAAGTAACATTATATATTGTGCAACTATTTTGAGATTTCAATATGTCTTAGAGTTCTGAACCTTATGAAATTATGTTCTCTTACCTGATTCCTAAGATCTTCAATTATTGGGAAAAATCTGCTATAGTCATGATCAAGACCCCGGCAAGAGCCAGGACCATATTTCTCATACCATCCTTTGATCTTCTGCTCTAGATCTGCGTTTGCTTCTTCTAGAGCATGCACATTATCCAGATAAGAAGCCAAGCGGTCGTTAAGGTTCTGCATGGTTACCTTCTCATTACCAGAGAGGAGCCCTGCTTCATTCCCTAAGTAGCTGGCAGAAGAAGAGCTTCCCCCACCCAGACCATAGCCTCCTCCTGATGGGCTGCCACCAAAGGTATACGAAAAGCTGCTTCCTATTCCAGGCACGCCACATGTATTTCCAACCCCAAAACCTGCTCCCCCACTTGACAGTCTAACAGACCCAGCTCCTCCACATGAGCCAACCCTTCTGGATGAAGAAGAGAATCTGAGAGACATAGTGTCAGTGTGGAAGGGACCTCTGCTAGGGTGGTGGGTTCAGCTGTAGTGTGTCAGCCTCCAGCACTTTTAGTTGGCTCTTTTTATACTCCGTGGTTAGGGTGTTTCTCTCTGAGTTTTGTCTACCAATCACACAATGGTGTTTGCCAGCTCATCATGCATTATGTGTAATTGGATGATTTTTCTTAATTAACGTCTTGCTTTGTCCAATTCTGTAGGTGGGTAGTTAGTTGCTGGCTATTTGTTATCTCTGGGATGGGGTGGAGTATCTTCAAGGTCATTCACCACATTACAATTTTAATTTTAGGTGAGTAATCTTTTCTTGAAGTCATTGAGACTTCAGGAATATAGGAAACAAAGTTAAATTAAAACGTTAAGTCTAGGTAACTCTTGTGTTAGAGTATCTCAGGATATGAAGAGCCTGAAAAAGGGAAGAGTGCTCCTTCTTCTCTTGGCTTATGCCTCCATATTCCATATGGGAAATGGGAGGAAATGTATGGAAGCATTCTGGTATCACGCTGCTTCAGGTAGCTTTCCTTCCCCTCGTCTTGGCAGGATGCATTTTTACAATATTATATAATATATTTGTTTTTTTTTAAAGGAGAAAAATAAGAGAGACTTTTGAATGAATTACCATTAAGCCTAAGGAGATCTGAAGATTGTGGAAGCACAGTCCCAAATGAGAGCATTCCTCAGGTGGAAGATCTCTGTCCCTTCAAGTTCTAGCTTGGACCTTGGGTTTATGATATTTGAAGGGGAGTGGGGTGGCTTTTTGTTTCTGTCTATCTCCTCTCTCCCTCCCTCCCTCCCTCCCTCCCTCCCTTCTTCTCTCTCTCTCTCTCTCTCTCTCTCTCTCTCTCTCTCTCTCTCTCTCTCTCTCTCTCTCTCTCCTTCTCTTCCTCCTTCCCTCTCTTTCTCTCTGTATCATTGTCTTTCTCTCTGTCTTACTGTTTTTCTCTCCCTTTCTTGTTCTTTCTCTGCTTCTCACTGTCTCTCTCATTTCTATGGCTGTTTCCTTCTCTTTTTATTTGTCTCTGTCTCTGATTCTGTCTCTCTCTCTTCCTGTTCCTCTCTCTCTGTTTCTGACTCTGTCTCTGATTGCTTCTCTTTGTCTCTCTCAATTCCTGTCCCTGTCTTTCTCTCTGTCTCCATCTCTGTGTATGTCTCTCTTTTTTAACTCCCTGCTTCATAACCCTCCTATGAAGGCAGGGAAGGAGTTTGGTAACACTCTTTAATGCTTTTACACATCTACCAGTCTTTTAGGAAAGGTAAAGATTAGTCTCTAGATGTCTTCAGTCTTTTGGTACCATTACTTCAGTGTTGGGTGAGTGAGAAGCCTCCACAGTCTCTTGTTTTTCCCCCAGGATGCCATAGCTTTCCTTTCCTCTGTTCATCTATCCTTTCCTTTTTCTCTTTTTTATCCTGAAGCCCATGAATTTTTTAAAAATTGATAACTGTATATCATCATAATTGGTTTCTTTTGCAATCCTATGTATTTTATTTTGTTCATTTGGAAACATTCTGAGAAGGGGTCTGTAGGCTTCAGCAGACAGCCAAAGGAGTCCTATGACATAAAAAGCTTAAGTTTATAGTGTTTATCAATTGCACCTTCCTGGCATATGTACCATGCCTTGGGCTGATGTCATTCGTTTTCCTTAGTCTCTCATAGGGAGATATTAAAATGAAAAGGATTCAACATTTCTTTTCCCTTTTCCTAATCAGCCCTGTTTTCTTGCTTGCATTTCCTTTAATTAAGAAACATCGTTTGCTCAGAGGAGACCACAATCTCCTCCTCCCTCCCCAATACATTGATGCAGTGAGGACTTTCTGACCACCTGGTCAAACAAAGTTAGGTCAGAATGTGAGTGTGTTGGCAATGAGGCCAAGATGCCCCATCATATCCAAAATGGTTTCCAGATTGACAATGGGGTTGACCATGAAGTCCAATCTGGCAATAGAGAAATTAAAAACAAACAACCAGTGCAATTACTTTGGGGGCAGAGCTCAATATTAATCATCACAGGAAAAGGATATAATATGGCATCTTAGAGAACATAACATTATAGATTTAGAACTGGAAGAAACTTTTAGAAGCCATTAAGTCCACACACATCCTTTTCTTAGATGAGGAAACTGAGTCTGAGAGAGGCTATCTTTCCCAGGGTCACACAATTAGTAAATGTCTGAGACAATGTTGGAACCCAAGTCCTCCTGACTCTGATTCTGAATGCCCTAATTACTAAACCATATTGAGAAACCAAGAAAAAATACAAACTCAAAACATGATAAACATAATTTCTGCTAGTGATGACGCCTGGGTATCACTTTGTAAGAAAACTCTTGTCTACTAATATGAATGTGAACTCCCCATTTTATAAGTTCAATTCAACAAATTCCATTTTAAAACATTGGTTGTCTACTTTGCACAATGCTAGGCTCTGGAAGTATAATTATGAAAGAAGGCCTTGTCTTGTCCCTTGAGGAAATTACAACTTACAATATGATAAGTGAGCAAATAACTATAATATATATTCTAAGTGTATAGGACAGGTTCAAAGAGAATGGAATAAGGGATGGGAGAAGGGGGAAGGGAGAGATCGTGGAGGGGTTAGGGAAGGCTTGCTGGAGGAAGGGGCCTCTGAGCAAGGCTTGAAGGAAAGGAAAGCTCTTAATAGATGGACGTCCCTGCGGAACAACTCCAGGCTTGTGGAGCGATGTACACTTAAAGATGGTTCCATATATATAGATATATAAAAGACACATGCCTCAAAGATGGTTCCATATATATAGATATATAAAAGACACATGCCTCCTTTTCCACTTTACCTACTCAGAGATTGAACAATATCTCCTTGCCCTCCCCCAATGAGTTACAGTAACAAGACAACCAAGAAGTCAGTTCCAAGATTTGGCTGACCTGGGACATCTCTTGTAGGCAACTAGGTTGCTCAGTGGATAGAGTATTCCTTCTGGACTACCTAATGCTCTTTATGGCTCAGCTCAGGCGCCACTTCTTTCAAAATGCCTTTTTGATTCTACCCACGTGACACTTTTATTTACCTTATATATATTCTACGATTTGTTGTTGTCGTTGAGTTGTTTTGTTGAGTTGTCCTGATTAAGGACAATCCTGATTAAGGATTAATCAGGAAAACCTGAATTAAAATCCAACTTCAAGACACTTACTAGGTAAGTGACTGTGGGTAAGTCACTTAACTCCTGTTTGTCTCAGTTTCCTCGGCTGTAAAATGGGGATAATAGTAGCACCTACCTTTCGAGGTTGTTGTGGGGCTCAAGTGAGATAATATTTACAAAGCTCTTAGCCCAGTGCTGAGCACGTAGTAGGTACCATATAAATGCTAGCGACTATTATTTTCTCTATCACTTAGAAGTTTAGATCTGGAAGGGAGCTTAGAGATCATCTAATTTAACCATCTCAATTATTAAACAAGTTATTTTTCTTCTGAACTTAGCAATGCCAAATGAAACGGGCATTTCCATATTCAAAGTAGGACCTAAAAAGAGGATTGTACAAAAATTGCAAATATGAGTCATGGTTTACTTTTCCTTCACCTGAAATTGTACCTGCAAAGACTGAGACCTGTTTTATGATTCTAAGGATATATCGGAACCAGGATAATTCAGGCCAGAATGAATTTAAGAGATCAAAGAGTTACCACAATCTGTATGCTCTTCTTGGAACGATTGATTTTTGAAATGTAGAAGATGGATGGAGAAGAGAGAAAATGGAGGCAGGGAGACTGATTTAGAGGCTTTTTACAGCAGTCCAGGAGGTAAGTGATGATTGAATTAGCGTGGTGTCCATTTGAGCTCACGGATGTAAAAGATGCTGTGGAAATGCATCTGACTGGGGATGGAGTCAATCTCATCTTCACATCACTCCCCACCACTAACATTTAGCACAGTGCTTGGCACATAGTGGATGCTATATAAAAACTTATTCCCTTTCCTTCCTCTCCTCCCTTGCACAAGACACTGCAGGCATTTTCACTGTCTGTCCCCCATGCCTGGAATGCTCTCCCTCCTCATGTCTTTCTCCTGGCCTTCCTAGCTTCCTAGCTTCCTTCAAGTCCTAGCTAAGATCTTCAGCAAGAAGGCTTTTTCCTTTCCCTCCTCAATCTATCCCATCTCTGGCTTGTTTGTACATAGTTGTCCGCATGGCGGACCTGCCATTAAACCCAGTTCCTTGAGAGCAGAGACTATCTTTTGGCTTTCTTTGTGTCCTCAGTCCTTAGCGCAGTACCTGGCACATTCATGCTTATTGACTGACTGCCTAACCTCTTTCACCCAAGGGGAGGGGGAATGAAGACCCTGGGCTGTTCTGGAAAAGGCTGAACCAAGGCTAAACTGGGGGAATATGAGGTCTACAGCTTTGCAAATAGCCTTGTTCACACGGAAGCAGCCTATGGCAATGATTCTTAGTGGCCTATCAAGCTCCCACCAGGGTCAACTGAAAAAGAGATAAAGATTGTTTTGTTTGATCCCTGCTTCTGTCCCTCCCCCACCCTACCTCCCCTCCCCTACCTTCTCTTCCCATCTCCTCTTCTCCCCTCCCCTCCCCCAGTATACTTTTACTGAATTCTATTTTAAATCTTGGATTCTCTCCCCAGACACTCACTCAGTGAACTCCTACTCCTCTCTGGCTATCTGATGTTACCCAGACTGCCCATGTGGATAAATTATATCCCCTTGTCCCTGCTGGAGACAAAACCATTTCCTGAATGAGCAGCTAGGTGTTAATCTGATTATCTGATTAAAATAATTCACACTAAGGCATGAGAGGCTTATTGGGAAAGGGGGTATTAGCATTTTTTTAAAGGGAATTTGTTAACCCAAATTAATCTCTAATTATCACTTGTAGGACTCCTGTCCGGGCAGGGGAAGCTTTAGGTGCTCACTTCTATTTTGCTTTCTTTCTATGCTCTTATAGTCTTCCAGGGAGAAAAATAAATAAATAGAATAGATATGATAGTCCCGTCCTGTCCGTGGCTTCACTCTACCCCCAGCAGCACACTTGGCTTTGTAAATGGCCTTGATTCAGTGAAACAAGAGTCACACAATCATAGGATTTCAGAGCTGAAAAGGACCTCAGAAGCCCAAATGTGGAATAGTGGCCAGAGTGCTGGACTCAGAGTTGGGAAAACCTGGGTTCAAATCCCACCTCAGAACCTGGGCAAGTTACCTCACTGTTCATTGCCTCAGTTTCCTTAAATGCGCTCAGTTTCCTTACTTCTGAAATGAGGGAGGGACTCAATAGACTCTAGGGTTTCTTCCAACTTGAAATTTATGCTGCTATGACCCATATAGGATGGTTTCCAGTTTTCTCGTCAACCTGACCACCCTCTTCTGGGTATGTGCCTCTTTGTCAATATCCTTCCTAAGCTATATATGGTTTTTGTTCAGTCATTTTCAGTCACGTCTGACTCTTTGTGACCGCATTTGGGGTTTTCTTTTCAGTGCTACTGGAGCAGTTTGCCATATCTTTCTCCATCTCATTTGACAGATGAGGAAACTGAGGGAAATAGTGTTAAGTGACTTGTTCAGGGTCACACAGCTAGTAAGTATCTGAGTCTGGATTTGAACTCAGGTCTTCCTGACTCCAGACTGGCGCTCCATCCACTGTGCCACCTAACCTGTCTAAACTATATGTGGTACCTGGAACTGAACCCAATATTCCACATGTGGCCAAGATAGAGTATATCAGTGCAATCACTTTGACTTAATCTGGCACTATGGTCCTTTTTCTGTTTTTGTTTTTTGGCAGGGCAATTGGGGTTAAGTGACTTGCCCAAGGTCACACAGCTAGTACATGTGTCAAGTGTCTGAGGTCAGATTTGAACTCAGGTCCTCCTGACTCCAGGGCCGGTGCTCTACTCACTGTGCCACCTAGCTGCCCCACACTATGGTCCTTTTAACCCAAACTATGATTCTATTAACTATTATGGCAATAACACATTGTTGACATATTAAATTTGTAGCCCATTGTTTCACTCTCACTGAGTTCATCAGCTCCCTTGGGTTTAATTACTATTCATCCCTTCCATATGTTTCACAAATCCACATATAATGTTAACAGGTAGCATTTAAGGTCTGGTCTGCAAAGTCCTTATAAATATTATCTCACTTGCTTCTTGCAACAACTCTGTGAGGTAGGAGCTATTATTATCCCAATTTTTGCACATGAGGAAACTGAGAGTTAGTGATTTGCCCAGGATCACACACCTAGTGAGTATCTGAGAGGATTTGAATCTAGATCTTCCTGACTCAAGGTCTAGAATGCCCTCTGCCCCCTCATTACCTGTCCTGTCCAGTTCCCTCTCCTGAGCTCCATTCTCACGTCACCAACTACCTGTTAGACATCTCCACTGGCATGTCCCATAGGTATCTCAAATTCCACACATCCAAGATGGAACTCGTTTTCTCTTTAAACCTTTCCCTGTTTTAAGTTTCTCTGTTCCTGTCACCACTATACTTCTAGGCACCCAAGTCTGCTACTTTAGATATATCCTTTTCTATTCACAATCTACTGGGGAAAAATCTCACCAGTTTGCCGTCAGATGGAATGAGCCTGAGACAAGATTCACAAAGTCTGAGCCAGAGTTCCTTTCTCATTACAGTCTTTCTTTCTTCACAGTGGCAGTAAGACATCTGAGCCAGAAATTCTCTTGTCACAATAACATTCTCATGCATTATCCTTATTCATTTTTTTGTAGACTAAAAGTTCTAGAAGACTTTTTTTTACCATCCTTTCTCCTCTCTTGAAGAAAATTGTGTTGTACAGCTGTCTGGCTTTAATCTACAGGGTATCAAAAATGTAAATGGGAACATGCTGGCCCTTCAAACAGGGACTTGTGCATGGTAGGTGCTCAGTTAATATTTGTTGAATGAATGCATTTAGATTGCACTCTGAAGAATTTGGGGTCTTTTTTATTGAGTCATAGGATATACTTGGTTGCAGCCTGTATCTTCAGCTTTTTACAAGAGCAAAAGATGCAGTACGTTTCTCTCTGTTTTCTCTACATTGTAAAATGTTTTGGTTTGTTCCTCTGCCATTGAATTAGCAGAATATTGGCCTCCTTTGATGGATTTTGGCTGAAGTTTCAATCAAACTTGCTGTAATTATCCCATTATTCAGTACTTCTTTGAAGTTGAAAGCCCACACAACTGTTGGTTTTTTCTTATTAGCCTGATGGTAGCTTAAGCCAAAAGATGTGAACCATCTCGTCTGGAGTTCATGCCTTCTTCTAGTACATGCTGCTGGATTCTACCCCCATTCTGTACACTCTGCTGTGTTCATTGATGTCCAAAGGAAAAAGAAGCTATGCTTTCCTGTTATTAGAGTACATATTTGTTGGGAATTCTCAATGTAGATATTGAATCAAGAAGTAGGCAGACCTAATGATACAATTTATCATATATCTATATCTATCTTGTCTGTACATAGTTGTCCACATGTTGTCTGCCTTGTGAAATTGTGAGCTCCTTGAAGGTAGGGACTATATTAGTTTTTGTTTGTATCCCCAGTGCTTATAATAGTGCCTGGCATATAGTAGGCACTTAATGTTTGTTGACTGGATCTGGATGGATCAGGATGGACTTTTAGCCAAAATCTTATAAATCTATGCTGAATATTAATTAAAATTTTTCATTCCACCTACTTCTGAAAATATATTGGGGTGTCTATTTATTGAGACATTTTGTTTGTATATTACATATATTTCCCCACATATTTTCCCTACCCTTCCCAGAGTCATCTAACAGAATAAAAAATAGAACTCCTCTCCCCAATTCAGTCAAGCTAACCAGAATGTCAAAAAAAGTCTGATGTTATATTCAGGGATACACATCCATATTCCTCTGCCTCTGCAAAGAAGACAGAGAGGCACCTTCTTATATCTCTTCTCTGGGGCCAAGTTTGGTCACTATACCTTCATAGCATTGAGTTTTGATTGATTTTTTATTTTCCATTTACAAAGTACTAGTCATTGTATATATTGTTTTTCCTGTTTCTTCTTACTTCCCTTTATATCAGTTCATATGTCTTTCCATGCTCCTCTGTATTTCTAGTGGAATCCCTTGGTTAAAGGACATGGACATTTAAGTCACTTTCTTAACCTAATTGCAAATTGCTTTCCAGAATAGTTGAACCAATGTACCGCTCAACCAACAATTCCTTAGCGTACCTGTTTTTCTACAACCCCTCCAGCACTGACTATTCCCATCCTTCATAATTTTTGCCAACTTTCTCTATACAAGATGAAACTTCAGAATGATTTTGTTTTTGCATTTCTTTATTACTAGGGATTCAAAGTAATCCTTTGTGTGATTAATAGTTTGCAGTTCTTCTTTTGAGAATTGTTTGTTCATGTTTTTTGATCATTTATCTATGGGAAAATGCCTTTTGGTTTTATATATTTATGTTAGTTGCCTCTATATCCTGAATATCAGATGACACCCTCACTCCATTTATTTAATATTTTATTTTTTCCCAATTACATGTAAAAATAATTTTTGACATTTGTTTTTCAAAATTTTGCATTCCAGATTCTCTCTTTCCCTCTTTCCCCTTCTCCCTCATTGAGAAGACTAGCAATCTGATATCGATTGTACATTTGCAATCACACAAAACACATTTCCATATTAGTCATATTGTGAAAGAAAACAGAGACCAAAAAAACTCTAAGAAAGGTAAAGAAATTTTTTTAAAAAAAGTATGCTTCTATCTGCATTCAGATGCCATCAGTTATTTCTCTGGAGCTGGTTAGCATTTTTCATAATAAATCCTTTGGAATTGTCTTGCTGAGAATAGCTAAGTCATTCATACTTGATCGTTATACAATACTGCTTTTACTGTGTGCAATATTGTCCTGGTTCTGCACATTTCACTTTACATCAGTTCATGTAAGTCTTTCCAGGTTTTTCTGAGAGCATCCTGCTCATCATTTTTTTATAGTACAATAGTATTCTATTACAATCATATACCACAACTTGTTCAGCCATTCTCTAATTGACAGGCATCCTCTCAATTTCTAATTCTTTGCTATCATGAAAAGAGTGGCTATAAATATTTTTGCACATATATATCCTTTACCTTTTAAAAAAATATCTTTGGGACACAGATGACCCTTTTCACAGATAATTGACACAAAATTTTCCTCCCAGTTCATTTTTCCTTTCTTATCCTATTGTATTATACCCTTGTCGCATTAATTTTGTTGATGCAAAAGTTTTTCAACTCCATGCAATAAAATACCATATTTCATTATCTGTGGTTGCTGATATTATTTGTTTGGGTACAAGTCATAGTTGTGAAAGTTATCTGATCTTTTTTTGTGGTATGAGCTATAATATTCAAGTCATATATTCATTTTTAATTGATTGTGGTATATAGTATAAAATATTGCTGAGGTGTACATTTTCTATGCTTAATAGCTGAGAGACAAATGACAGGGTGACTTTAATTAGACATGGGATATCCAAAATAAATTGGTTGAAAAATCAATATAGAAAAAAAACTAAATGGATGAAAAATTACAATCGTCTATATGAATATGCTCAGAGTTGGAAGGCCAATTTGCCTAATGTGAAATGCAGTCCAACTCCTTATATCTACCTCTAAATCTCTTGCTTCTTTCAAGGCTACTTTTAACCTTTTCTGAATTTCCCTACCCCATTGTTGGTACTACTGAGTACTACTACTGTCTCCCTTCTAAAATTATTTTATATTCTTCCCCATATCCTCTCCCCCTCTTCCAGCAGAATGGATACTCCTGAGGGAGAGTACTATATCACTTTGTACAGCAGATAGAGATTTGGGCCTGGAGTCAGAAAGAGACCTTATCAAATATGATCTCAGATGCCCACTAGCTGCATGACTGTGGGCTGTTTAACCACTCTGCCTAAGTTTCCTCAACTGTAAAATGAGAGTAATAATAGCACCTACCTCCCAGAGTTATTGTGAGGATAAATTAAGATAATATTTGTAAAGTGCTTAGCAAAGTGATTGCCTTAGGATGGGTGCTATATAAATGCTATTTTTATTCTTACTTTTGATTACACTCTTCCGTGTTGTTCAGTCCTGTCTGACTCTTTGTGTCCCTGTTCAGAGGTTTTCTTGGCAAAGATGCCAGAGTGGTTTGCCCTTTCCTTCTCCAGCTCATTTTATAGATGAGGAAACTGAGGCAAATAGGATTAAGTGATTTGCCCCAGGTCGCACAGCTAGTAAAAGTGTCAGGCTGGATTTTGAACTCTTGAAGAGGAGTCTTCCTGATTCCAAGACCAGTGCTCTATTCCTTGAGCTACCTAGCTGCCCAGGGGTGGGGAACCTGTGTCCTCGAGGCCACATGTGGCCTGCACTATACCCTTTCTGTTTACAGTGACATCTACTGGTTATATTAACATGAAAATCACACAATTAAAACATCCCAAGTATTTCCTCTACCCATTTGTCCAAGTGTGAGCAAGAAATAGAAAAAATGATATGTTAAATAAATGATGATTAAAACACTCAAACATAGAAACATGTATATTTTGCTTCTTTATTTAACAGCAAAACACCCCAAACCTGCTATCTGTGAAAAGAAAAAAAGCATAAACAGAGATTTTTCCTAGGTACTTTAAGAACAGAAAGTATTTCTCTTCTCATGGTTAGACTCATACATCTTGGGAGCATCCTTTGCCCTACTTCTCTTTTCTGGGTTCTCTAGAAAGGGACCCTCTGTTCTGTTTTGCCATTGCTCAGCTTAGAGCTCTTTTCTTCAATGGAGTGAACTCTGGTTGAGAGGACTTTGCCCCGCTGATCTAGCTCTTCAACAACAGTCTTTACTAGTGTGGTTTTGGAGAGATCTAGAAATGAAACATGCAATATCAATTAATCAATCAGTAAACATTTATTAACCTCCTATTATGTATCAGTTACTAAGTGCTGGGGATACAAGAAGAGGCGAAAGATAGTCCTTGCCCTGAAGAAGCTTATAATGTAATAGGGGGATGACATGCAAACAAATGTATGCAAAGCAAGCTATATATAGGATAAATAGAAAATAAAAGAAAGAAGGCACTTGGACTAAGAGGGGTTGGGGAAGACTTCCTGTAGAAGGTTGGATTTTAGAAGGAACTTAAAGGAAGCCAGGGAGGTCAGTAGGTAGAGTACAGAAAGGAGAGCATTCCAGCATGCGGGACAGTCAGAGAAAATGCCCATAGCTAAGAGATGGAACATCTTGTTCCTAAAACAGCTAGGAGGTCAGTATCACTGGATCAGAGTACTTGTTGGGGAGTAAGGTGTAAGAAAGCTGGAAAGTTAGAAGGGGGTTAGGTCATGAAAGACTTCGTCAAACAGACAATTTTTAAAATTTGTTCCTGGAGGCGATAGGGAGCCATTGTAGTTTATTGAGTAGGGTGTGGTGACATGGTCAGATTTGCATGTAAGTAAAATTACTTTAATGGCTGAATAAAGGACAGATTGGAGTGGGAAGAGACTTGAGGCAGGCTGACTCAAAAGCAGGCTATTGCAATAATCAAAGCATGGGGTGATGAGATTCTACCCTGGAGTTGGGGGAAGTGAAGAGGGTGTATTCTGGAGGTGTTGTACAGGTGAAATGGGCAAGCTTTGGCAACAGCTATATATATGTGAAATAATAACATAATATATGTGGAATGGGAGTTTACCATATACATGTTCCATATGCATTTACACTTAAGATGACAAAGTTGGCTTCTGAAAGCCAACAGCTTTTTAGGAGAGATGTACAGCATTCCATTTTCCATCTCCATACTTTAATATAGGGGACCCCTGCCCTGCCTTTCCCCAAGCCTGGATGCACTCGGTTCTGCTTGTCAGAATCCCTAGTTTCTTTCAAAGCTGGGCTTCAAGGCCCACCTTATGTGTAAGATATTTCCTCATTTTTGAGACCATTTCTCTGCAGTTTTCACACCACTCATTCTCCTACTCCCCTCCTCCCTTCCAGCTCCCCATATGTGTTGTCTTCTCTTCATTAAAATGTAAGGTCCTTGAGGGCTAGGGATTGTTCTGATTGTTTTTGTATCCACAACATTTATAGCACAGTGCCTGGCACATAGTTTGCAAGAATGCGCTACCTATCTACCTGTCTATCAATCTAGTCAATTCCCTTCCCTCTCTCTCTCTCTCTCTCTCTCTCTCTCTCTCTCTCTCTCTCTCTCCCTCTCCTTCCCTCCCTCTCTCCCTTCTTTCTTTCTCTTTTTCTTTCTTTCTTTCTTTCTTTCTTTCTTTCTTTCTTTCTTTCTTTCTTTCTTTCTCTTTTTCTTTCTTTCTTTCATTCTTTCTTTCACTCTTTCTTTCTTTCTTTCTTTCTTTCTTTCTTTCTTTCTTTCTTTCTTTCTTTCTTCCTTCTTTCCTTCCTTCCTTCCTTTCTTCCTTCCTTCCTTCCTTCCTTCCTTCCTTCCTTCCTTCCTTCCTTCCTTCCTTCCTTTCTTTCTCCTAAGTCTTAAGGGTTTGGGATGTGAGAAGGTTAAGAAGCATCCTGTTTTGCTAGATGGACGGTTACAAGAAACAGCAAAAATAATGAATTTTAATACCTTTAGTCGAATTTCCTGAACCTCCTGACCCGTAGCCTTTTGTTTTGGAGCAAGAACTGTGAAAATAAAAGTAAAGAAAGATGACTTTTCTTTTTCTGCTTAGTATGATAGCAGGAATACTTAAACCTAAGTGAACTTTCCATCAAAAACAAAAACCGGATCTAGGTTTGCTGTAGAAGACACTAAGACCTGTATATTTAAAACCTGAAATTAAATGACATTTAATTTGAAATGAACATTTATTTAAAAGGCCAGGACTGTCTTTCACTCATGAACCTCAACATTCTAAAGTGACAAGATAGACACATAAAAATGTAAATTGACTTTTGTCCTTAGGGACTTGAGAAATTGCTCTTTCTAGGTTTAGTTCAGGTCAATAAACTTATCCCTTCCTTTCTTTACCTTATTCAGAGCTTCTGATGAGTTTACTCATCCCCCTCCCACCAAAACCTGGACTCTGCTCCTGGCACAAAGTTTTATCTTATAGGGAATGGGGTCTCCATGCCACATCTAAGCAGTACTTTGTACCACCTCTCCCCGGACTTCCAACTCAACCTTTATGTATTTTCTTTCCTAATTAGAATGTAAGCTCTTTGAAGGCAAGGACTAAGAGCTGTCTGGGCAGGGACTGTCTTGCTGGTTCGTATTTATATCCTCAGTGGATAGCACGTTGTCTAGCACATAGTAACCACTTGATAAATTCTTTTAAAAATTAATTTCGCTCATTCATTCTTAACAGATTAGGCAGAAAGAAGTTTTCAGGTAGGCCTGTCAAGTAGTCAGGGAGATGAGTTTGGGATGGGCAGTTTGATGTTCTTTACGGAGAATAGACTGGTTATAATGTTAAAATGAGGAATGGTTACTAAATGAAGTTATTTGATCTGAATGTCACAAGTAAGGACGAGAGACAAAGAAAAGAAGCAAGAGAAATTGGAATGGTGAATTATGAATTCGGTAATAATCAATTGACATGAAAAATGGTAAATGGGAGCTTGTGGAAGTAACAATGATAGTGATCTTAAGGGCAGGCCATGGAGTTATTGTGAATATAATACCATTAGAGGCAGCATGCTATAAGGGCTAGAGCTGACCTCAAAGCTAGAAAGACCTGGATTCAATCCCTACCACTGATCTGTGCCACCCTGAACAAATTCCTTAACCTCTCATTTCTCTAGGCAATTTGGTGACAACTTGGTTGTGGTTTCTAAAGTCTTGTGATCATGAAATTGAATAAAAATCACATTTTCAAGTGGCCTTCCCTACCTTCCATCCCCATCAATGAGTCGACAGTAGGTCTCAATTTCCTTCTCCAGACGAATCTTGGTATCAAGCAGCTGCTCGTACTCCAGCTTCTGGCCCTCAGTCTCAGTCCTGACCTGCTGCAGTTGCTCCTCCAGGGCCCCAATCTGGGCCTGATTTTGCGAGAGCTGCACACAGTAGTTCCCTTCTGTCTCACTCAAGGAACATTCCAGTGAGTGTTTCTGTGGATACAGTAGAAAGGCACATCTGAGATTAAAATTGAGTTAGAGGAGTCAGGCAGATGAGTCAAATAGTGAATACTGGCCCAGTGGATCTCAGGCAGGGATTCTTAATCTCATTTTTGGGTCATGAACTCCTTTTGCTATCAGATCTGTGGATCCATTCTCAGAATGATGTTTTTATTTGTACACTCATGACGTCATCTCAGTGTTGATGTCCTGCATCTATGTGAATGGACACCTGGCCCATGAGTGTGGTGTATTTGGTCTCTAGCTCGTTTTCCTAACTTCTGTTGGGATGACGGACATGATAGAGTTAGCATTTTAAAACTTAAAAAATGCCATATGTCATGGGCTTCCTTCCCTCCTGCCTAGCGAAAAAGAAAATGTGTCTCCACACTGGCCTCTTTCTTCAAACACAGCAAACAGATGGCTAAGGCTGAATGGCTTCCATTCTTTGGTCATAATGGGATTTGATTTCTAGTTTTTGTGTTCCTAATGATTCACAGGCAATGTGGCTCAGTGGAGAGAGGACTGGTCTTAGAGCCAGAAAGACCTGAGTATCAGGTCCTGCTCCTGAAACATATTATCTGTGCGACCATGGTAGAGGGAAACTTAACTTTTAGTGCTCAAAACAAGTCTCTAAATTACATATGAATTGCTGGTCTTCACTGGTAGAGGGAGTTTTCACAATGGGAATTCCCTAAATCAATAAAATCACAGCTCTGTATTTTTTAAGTAGTTTGAGCATTATTTTGTAGAACTAGATAAAGAATTCAACATAGCACATTAGTGGAATAATTACATTAATTTCTTAGTTAAACTTAGTTGGGCACATATAATTTATAGTTGTTTAAAAGACTTTTACTAAGCCCTCCTGAAATGATGTTTCATTGACTTTGTATATATTGTTATGTATGCATAAGATTATGAAACTAGAGCTGGAAGAGACCTCAGAGGCCATCTAGTCCAGCCCCATCATTTTGCAGGAGAGGAAACTGAGGCCTATGGAAGTAGAGCGATTTACTCAAAGTAGTTAATGACAAAAGCAGGATTAGAATCCAGAGCTATGCCCTTTCTAGCATACCAGGCTATGGCCTCCCTGCTAAGAATGGAAGCGGTGAGAGGCTGGAGAACTGTTTCATTTCTGTCTTTGTATCCCCACAGCCTGACATGTAGTAAACTCTTAAGACAAGCTTGGTAATTGCTTGGTGGATAAGGCAGAATCTATTTTATAACATAAACTTCAATTAGCCAACCAGTAATCATTTATTATGTGCCTACAATGTGCTAAGCATTCTCTTAGGGTGTTGAGTATTGCAATGACAATTATAAAATGTCCCCGCCCTCAATGAACTTCCGTAGGGTCTCAGGGTCAGAAGATTTTTCTGTTACTGTAGACTTGTTATTATGTTTAAATAAGCTCTCAGTCCTCATCAGGAACTAAATGCTTGTTGATTTCAAGAAGGAGGGAAATGTGATTTTTTTTTCATTTTTTTTCCTTTTGCTAACTAGCTTTTTGGGTAGAGAGACTTGGGGGAAGCATTGATCTTGGGGTTTGAGCTTGGGAGTCAAGGACAGTCCCTTCCCAGATCTCTCTGCCCAAAGGCAATCTATCAATCAAGCAAGCAGATCACATGAAAAAATATAAAAGTATGGTGCAGCCAATGTGCACAAAGATGCTACTTGTACAATTTTAGAAAAGCCTTTTGACCTCTCTTGGCTTTAGTTTCTACAGATGAGGTCAAGGGGGTGGTTTGAAATAGAAGGTCCTTTCCCGATCTGAATCTGTGATCTTAAGAAAAGACAGATTTCTTTTAATAGTGTAAATGTGCCCGATACACACAATTCTCACCCACCGTTGCAAGGAGGGACTGTAGCTCGATCTCCAGGGTTTGGACAGTGCGCTTCATTTCGGTGAGCTCACTCCTGGCAGATGTGGCTGCCCCAGCATCGTCGGAGATCTGCTGTTGCAGCGTGGCGCTCTGCATAGGGAGGCAGGGTAAGTCAGGTCGGTGAGGACTGAAGAGCGTTGGGTGATGAATAGCTGTGACTGACCTACCTTTTCATTGAACCAAGCTTCAGCATCCTTGCGGTTCTGCTCAGCCAGATCCTCGTACTCGGCCCTCATGTTGTTCAGCAGAACCGTCAGATCCACCCCCGGGGCTGCGTTCATCTCCACGTTCACGTTCCCACCTGCAGCGCACTGCAGGGCTTTCATTTCCTGGAGGAGAAACACCAAGAAGACTTTCCAGGTGAAGTTGGATGCCAGTACATAGAGAACCAAAGAGCTGCCATATCAACTTTGTGGGTTGAATAATTTTTTTGTGTTGGATTCAAATTCACCCAAATCCTTTCTTTGATGAGGTTTCTTGCCTTTTTAAAGTTGTTAATAATTTGGCATAATACAGGAATTCCAAATCCAAGGTCCATGAATTTATTAAAAATTGTTTTGGTAACTATTTCAAAATAATTTATTTTCTTTGTAATCCTAGACATTTTATTTTATACATTTAAACACTATTCTGAGAATGGATCCATCTGTAGGCTTCTTCAAATTGTCAAATGGTTTGAAGATACAAAGAGGTTAAGAATTCCTGGCTTAGGAAGGCATGCAATCAAGTCTTGTCCAATGACATGATGCACACTGATACAGTGTCACCCTGGGTTAGTCACTGAACCTCTCAGTGCCCCCAGGCAGTTTGCTAAGACTCTAAACTTCAGAACTTTTGTCACTCTACTCTGGTCAGGTGAGTTTCTTTAATAGGAGTTCAATAAAAGTTTAATAGAAATTCAATTTAATAAACATTTATTAAGGGCCTACTATGTGCTAGGCACTGTGCCAAATTCTGGGGATACAAAAAGAGGCAAAAGACAGTCCCTGTCCTCAAGGAGCTTATAATCTAATTGGGAGGGGCATAACATGCAAATAAAAATATACAAAACAAGCAATATGCAGGATAAATAAAAAATTCAAAGAGAGAAAGCACTGGAAATTCACTAATACCAATGAAATTATAGTTTTGATTTAAAATAAAAAAAATCAACCCCATCCAATAAAAAACAAAAAATACTCTTTCAGACCCCAAACATTTATGGAGAGCTTAGAGGATGTTGGATATTGTTTTAAGTCTTTTGAGGTAAGAATTTAGAGGACATATTAAGCAATGTAACTGTAGCTTTACAAGCTAGACAAATGCAGTCCATGCTGGATTTGGAATTAGAAAACCTGGGTTTGAATTTAGAGCTGGCCGTCTGCTACATGGGGCAAAACACTGAGCCTCTCTGGTTCTTGACTTTCTCCTCCGTAAAATGAGGAAGTTGGACTAGATTATGTCTAAGAAGCTTCGGGCCCTGTTCTGTATCTATTTTTGTATAATCTCGAATCTTAGAGACCTTATCAAATGAGATCATACTTGTGAAGCACTTAGCACAGTACCTGGCACATAGTAGGTGCTTAATAAATGTTCCCTTTCCTTTCCCTTCCCCCCTTCTATTTTAAACAAATTTTTTTTTGTGAAACTATATAAAATGTACTATATCCTCTCCTACTCTTTTAAACAAAGCATACCAAATGAATATGCTTTATTCAACAAATACTTATTAAGCAACTATTAGATGCAATGCACTGAAGTTGGAGGAGACCTCAGAGACTTCTAGTCCAACCTTCTCATTTGACAGATGAAGACACTGAAGCACAGGGAGATTTTGTGGCTTGTCTGTGGTTGTGAAGGCAGTGGCTATCACAGGCAGCAAAACCTCTGACCCTACAGCTAACACTCTTCCCCCTTTACCACAAAAATGACTAAGATGTGTCCCATATCTATATTGTTACTCATCCTTCATTCTCAAAGAGGACCAATGACATCAGGGGGTGATGTTGTAACTTGCAAGTGAATTGGATTTAAGTGAGGTAGGCCGTGCATAGTCAGCAGCCTCATTCTCTCCTCCAGAGTCATCGGGGTCCAGTGGCAAGACATAGGTCAAGACGCCTGGTGATGGCCCTGGATGAAATGGGGGACTTTGGTCTTTTTAAGCTAAAGTCTTTCCCAGGTCTTAGTTTGTGTGAGGCATTGCCCATTCAATAATTAAAGCCTAGGTAAAAATGGAGGCAAAAGATAGCCTAGTTTGCCTTTATAAAAAAATCAATTGGGAGGCAAGGTGGGGGAAGAGCCTCAGAGTTTCTGGCCAGAACAGAAACAATTGCTATTCTCACTCACTCTGAGCCACCAAAGCCCGAAAAATGACTCTGGAGGAGAGAGTGGTGGGTGATGACTGCATGGCTCTGCCTTAGGTAAACCCTAAAACTAGATCTATATTAATCCAAAAGGAACAGTAGACACTGAGCCTAGGGATTACAAAGGGACTATGAAAAAATTTTGGCCTCTTTGTCCACCTCCTCCCCAACTTTTGTAATTGTATGACAAACTGTAACAAGTCTTCCTTCTTAAATAAATAAATATCTAAATGGCAAGGAGAGTGAAAAGTGTAGACTCATCAATAGCATCAGAGTTTTTTAATGAAAAGAGCACTGGAGATGAATTTTTTGAGGTTTTATAGTATCACAAATTTAGAGCTGGAAGAGATATTAAATATCAGAGTTGAGCCCTCTAATCTTACAGATGAAGAAACTGAGACCCAGAGGGGTTAAATGACTTGTCCAGGATCACGCAGCAAACAAGTGTCTGAGGCTGGATTTGAATCCAGATCTTACTGTCTAAAACTCCATCAGTCTTATCTACCATGCCCCCTCCTTAAGGCTACTATGATATTATTGCTTTTTACCCTGCTTAAATTGTCCTATACCTGCTTATGTTTACATGCTGTAGTCTTCCAGGTAGATTGTAAACTCTTTGACATCAAGAACTCTTTTTGTTTTGTTTTCGTTATCCCCAGAGGATAGTTCTTAGTAGGATTTATTGGATTGGACTGGAATAATCTACCTTGAGGGTATTAACTTTTACATCTCCCTGTTCTGGCCATGGAGCGCCTCTATGAAGATTCTGCCCCAAAATTAAGGATGGGAGAAATAGTCTGGCATAAAGGGGAAGCCTGCATGATTACTTTTTAAAAATTGTTTTAAAAACTATTCTAAACTTTCATTTATATATATATATATATATATATAATTTTATATTGTTATTATTTGTTTACTTAATATCATTTAAGACTATTTTAAAACTATTTCTAACTGACCAGAAGGGAGTTTAGTTGGCCGAAGAAGGCATAGGGCTTTAGCTTATTCCTTACCTCTTCGTGGTTCTTCTTGAGGTAAGTCAGCTCCTCATTCATAGTTTCATATTGGATTTCCAGGTCTGCCCTGCAGAGTGTCAGCTCATCCAGGACTCTACGCAGGCCATTGATATCTGCCTCAACACTTTGATGAAAAGCCAGCTCATTTTCAAACCTTAGAGAACGTTGCATTGATTTTCAGGGCAAAGTAGGTCAGCGTAAGGTAAGACAAAAACAAAACCAAATTCTCTTTAAGTTGAAAATCACAATGGGCCAAGATAGAATTAGGAATAATTTCTTCTGGGCAATTATTATTAATAAACCATTAACAGTATAAATTATAAATAATATAAATTATTAATAATAATTTCCCCTGGAAAATTATTATTAGTACTACAAACTGTTCCTGTGGTAAGTGGCATAAAATGGTGTCTCATTTATGGGTGGGGTAAGACAGAGAAACCTCACTTCACCCACTAGGATACCAGTACGATAAGATCATTGCTTGAGAGGTTATGTTACAGCAGGGAAGGAAGAAGTAGAGCAAAGTAGAGGTAAAGCTCATTCCTGCTCAGTGCCTGGCACATAGTAAGCACTAAATAAATGCTTCATCTATCTATCACTCCAAGCCACCATTTGGGAGCCTCTCATTTTAATGAAATGCTTTTGTGTTTATGTTGCTCAAGGACTGCAAATACTGTCTTGTTGTTCAGTCATTTCAGTCATGTCCAACTCTCTATGACTCCGTTTGGGGTTTTCCTGGCAAAGATACTAGAGTGGCTTGCCATTTCCTTCTCCAGCTCATTTGACAGATGAGGAAACTGAGGCAAACAGGATTAAGTGACTTGCCCAGGGTCACACATCTAATAAATGTCTGAGGACAGATTTGAACTCAGGAAGATAAGTCTTCGTGGTACTGTAGGAACTGTGCCACCTAGCTGCATGCAAATACTGTCAGTGTTCTCCAAATCTGGCAACATTTCAATTCAGCCTCCTTAGAACAAGCCCCAGTTACTCCACCCTAGTTATGGCTCTAACAACTTGCTCTTTGGTACACTTAGGGAAGCATTTTTTTTATAATTCTATCTATAAATCAATCAACAAGCAGTTACTAAATGCTAGGCACTGTGCTAGGCACTAGGGTAGTATGTAATATTGCTTCCAAATAATTTCATTGGAGTAGAGTTCCAAAAACATGTTTAAGCTTTTTCTGTTCCATTTTTCATTTAATTTTTTTTTACCATAGGCAGTATTTTGTTAATAACTTAACTAGTTTATAATCATGATTTTGGTTGGTAGTATTATATTAGGAATCCCTTTCCCACATTTTTTTGTTGTCATTCTGGTCATCGCTGCTATTTATTGGGGACTGAAACATATTCAATCAAAGAAATAATAAGAGCCAGCATTTATATAGCACTTTATGCTTTGCAAAGTACTTTACAGATATTATCTCACTTGAGCCCCTCAACAACCTGTGAGCTAGATGCTATTATTATACCCAATTTACAGATAAGAAAACTGAGGCTAAGTTTAACTAACTTATCCAGGGTCACATAGCTAGTATGTCTCCGAGGCAATATTCAAATTCAAGTCTGTCTGACTCCAAGTCTGACACTCTTTTCACTGTATTATGTAGCCACCCAGAAATAGAAAGAAGCATTTCTCCCTTGAACATCATCCTTATCATTACTGTATACTCCTTACTTCAGACGGAAATCATCCGCAGCCAGCCTGGCATTGTCAATCTGCAGAACAACATTAGCATTGCTTGTGGTGGAAGAGATAAGCTAGAACAGATCAAAAGAGAGAGAAACTTATGCATTTACAAGCCAAAATTTCACTTCACAAGACCAAATGTGTTACAAAACTAAATGGAGAGCTTTCTTAAAAAGCAATTAGAGTGTTTTTGACTTAAAAAAGAAGTACTGGTATAGTTTTATTTCACTGAGGATCACAGATGTCAATCTGCTTTCCACTTAACAGGTTATCATTCCAGTCTATTCATTTTAATTTTCCAGTGAGAGATGAAGAGACTTGTCCATGGTCCTACAGCTAGTAAATTGCAGAGCTTGGACTCTGAGCCCCGGTCTTCTAATTCCAAATCCAGCCCTATTGCATATTACTGTATAAAAAAAATCATAAGATCACAGAATTTAGAACTGAAAAAGACTTTAGAAGTCATCTTCTCCAACCCCCTCTTTTTTCAGTTATGGAAACTGAGTCTGAGAGAAGGAAAGTGACTTACCTAAGATTATATTGTTAGAAAATAACCAAGCCAATTTTCCCAATTCTAGACTCAACACTCTTTCTGCTACCCCAAGCTATCTAGCTTTAGGTGAAAATGTTCAAAGCTGAAGATGAATAATTGAACTGGAAGTATCCAATCCAGTGCAATATTTACTAAGTGCCTACTGCATGCAAGTCACTATCCAAAGGTCTGGGAATGAAAAATGGCATCAGTAGTTCACATCAATTTTAATGACATTGAAACTCATGAACATAAATGCCCAAGTATGACCTAAAAGAATAGGGATTGCCAATTAAAATTAATCATAACAATGCACGAGAAACAACAGAACTTTGGATATTACCTTATTGTAGAGACCACTCTAGGGAATTCATAGTTTCAAAGCCAAGCATAAGTGGAATTGTTTCAAACTTGGGATTTCTTACCTTATTCTTAAGCTCCTCAATTGTCAGCTGATATCTGCTGTAGTCATGGTTTAGGCCGCGACAAGAGCCAGGACCAAATTTCTCATACCAGCCTTTAATTTTTTGCTCTAGCTCAGAATTAGCCTCCTCCAGAGCTCGCACGTTGTCCAGGTAAGAAGCCAGACGGTCGTTAAGATTCTGCATGGTGACCTTCTCATTGCCGGAGAGGAGGCCTTCGTTCCCCACAAAGCCAGCACAAGAAGCACTTCCAAAGCTACCACCAACAGCATTCCCACTGGGGGCTCCCCCTGAGCTCGCACCGAAGCAGCTTCCATAACCTCCACCAGTTAAGTTTCCACTTCCTACAACAGAGGCACCACACATGCTGTTATTCCCAAAGCTAGTGCTACCATTGGGTATTCTGACTGACCCAGCTCCAGACCATGAGCAGATGCGCCTGGGTCCACTAGAAATCCGAAGAGACATGGCTTTTGAAGGAAGCTCAACTCGTCTGTGGGTAGCTAGAGAGTCAAAGTGGAAAGACTGCTTTAGTTCAGATGGTTCCTGTGACTTTTATACACAATGTGCAGGGGTGTTTCTCTTTGAATTCTGCCTGAGAAAAATGATATCGGCTAGATCAGCATGAATTATTCATAATTGGATGATTTGGGGTGGGCAATTAACATCTAACTCCTATGGGTCCCCTCCATATACATGTTAGCTATTATTATTGTTATTAGGAGGCATCTACCTTAAGGATATTTATTATCTTAAAAATAATAGGGTGGAGCTAGGTTGCTTTAATTATTTGTCTTCTAATTTTTGGATGAGTAATTCATTACTTTCATCCAGACCAGTGGACTATAATTATCATCATCTTGTGTAAGGTATTATCATATTTCAAAGAAAAAGTAAAAGTTCGATATGGATCCTGTTTGTCTTTGGAATATCAGCCAATATTGGAATCAATTGATTTGATTCAAAAAACCTGATGATATATAACCACTGCATCTTGGGCTTTATGCAATCAGTATAACATCTATAATCAGAAACATCAGGAGGACTTCACTATCCTTATATAAAGGATCCTTATTCCATTTGGATTCTGCAAAGAATATCCTATCTGACAATAGTGAGGATCTTTGGCTAGCGTGTCTCCTTATTTTATGCTCTGCTTAATACTGATTCACTCTATTCCTCTCTGCTTTATGAGAGGATACTGATCATAGCTGTCAATCATCCTTCTTTGTAAGATTTTTATAGGCAAGTTTATGATCTAAACCATTATGGCTTTTGGCAGCCATCTTTCTTCATTTGGTGGACAAGTGGGATTTTTACTAAGATGCTTTCTGGGCTCTTTTGGTCTATTATGGCAATTACTTTACATTGTTTAGAATTCTGGGTAGAATTATAGTTGGCGTCAGTGTCATTTTTGCTTTTTTTTTTGTTTTGGTTCTTAGTAGCTTATTTAAAGAATTCAGGATTAAACCATTTTAATTGTCTGCCTTATATTTGTCATTATTTTTCCTCCTCTTCCTCCTCCTTCCTCTTCTTCTTCTTCCTCTTCTTCTCCTCCTCTTCCTCCTCTCCTTCTCTTTCTTTTCTTCTTCTTTTTGTCCTTCTTTTCTTCCTCCTCTCTCCTCTTTCTTTTTCTTTTTAACAAATTTTGACAACTTTGATGAGTTGACTGTGCACAGTCAGATGACTTAGGAATAATTCCCACATCAATGACGGATCTTTTCCTTCTTGTGAAGACATAGTCAATTTCATTTTCTGGTGGTATTTGGCGCCACCCAAATCCAGTACCTATCAATTCTGTTTTATTTCTGTTTTTGAATAAAGGGGTCATGGAAAAGTGGTGCAGTGGATAGAGCAAGGGACCTAGAATCAAGAAGAACTGAGTTCCACTGTGGTCTTAGATATGTAATAGCTGGATAACCTTAGGCACATCACTTAGTCTTTGTCTCCCTTGGTTTCTTCATCTTAAAATGGGGATAATAATAGAGACTATCTTCCAGGGTTGGCGTGAGAATAAAATGAGATAATATTTCTAAAACTTTTTGCAAACCTTAGAGCACCATATAAAGGCTAACTATTATTATAGAGGAGTAAGGCTCCTGTCTAATCTACAAATTGTAGTTTCTTCTCCTCAATCATAATTTCCCATATATTGAATGAATGAATGAAATACTTATTAAGTGCTTGCTACATGTTCAGCACTGTGCTAAGTGCCAGGGACACAAATAGAAAAGTAAGACAGTCTCTGTTCTCAAGGACCGCACATTCTTAGGGGAAAGACAATGCATGTAACATATTTTTTCCCATTCCCACCCTTTCCCCCCTTTGCACTGAAATAGAAAGTATTTTGATTTCATTTAAAGAATCTTATCAAATTCTTCATAAAATTTCTTTATCACATTATCCTCAGCAACTAATGTTGGTACAGAAGCTACACTTACTTTCATGGTAGTCTTTTTGGAAATACTTATCATTAGTACTTCAGTACTAATGGCCCACTACCTCATGAAATAACATAGGATGTCCCAAAAGTCTTGGTGCAGTTTTAACCTTTAACTTAACCCTTCCTGACCCTAACCTTTTATTAGTTTAATATTGCACTAAGATTTTTGGAACATCTTGCCTTACTTTTAGCCTCTGGGCAGACAATAAGGCCCATTCTACCAGGTCCCTTCTTTGTCTCTCCAAGGAGTATCTGTGAGCCATCCTTTCACTGAACTGCAGCTTCCTTTGTTCTTCTGGATTCATTAATTGAAAGAATGTCAAGATGGCTATGATTCAGCAATTCCAACGATGAGTATGCTCATTGATCATTGGACAAAGATCTCACATTTAAAAGGCCAATAGGCAAACTGGTTTTTGGGTTATTGAAAATAAACTGTATGATTCTTCAAATCACCTGCCTTCTTTCTCACCATTAAGTCACATCACTGTAGGTCAGTACAGGTGTATTAAACTTTTGTACATCTTACATCTCTCCTTTCCCTTGTCTCTCCCAGAGAAGGAGCAGTTAGGAAGAGAATAATCATTAAGCACCTACTATGTGCTAGGCACTGTGCTAAGTACTTTACAAATAGTATTTCATAATTCACAAATAGTATTACAAATATGTTTGTCACAACAACCCTCAGAAGTAGGTACAATTATTACCCCATTTGATAGGAAGATTGAGGCAGCAGAGGTTGTGTGGTCTGCTTAGGGTCATACAGCTGCTAAGTGTCTGAGGTCAGATTTGAACTCAGGTCTTCCTGATTCCAAGCTCAGTGCTATATCTTTTGTCACCTAGCTACCACCCACCCAATAGAATGTAATCTTTTTGAGGGCAAGAGTTATTTCATTTGTATCTTCGTATCCCCATACCCAATACATTGCTTTGCACAATGAGTAGATATCTGTTGAATGGAAAGATCTTGTAAGATCACAGCATAAATATGGGCATCACTCTGTTGGAGGAGAGCACTTAGGGTTGCCTGGTACCCAGGGCTGACCTCTTTCCCTTCAGCTCTTCATAGTTCCTTGTCTGTTATGTGTTGCAGCCTGTTCACATGAACCATGTACTTTCCCATTACTCTCTGACTAATACTTAATTTTAATTCTTTGGAGACTGTTGTGTTCTATGACTCATTCTGATTATTAACCTCAAGTGGGGCATTCAAATATATTCTCCAGTATCACAGAGGAGATCCAGCACAGTGTCCACACTGAAGAGGGATGGTGATGTCTTTTGTTTGTGGATAGCATTGTTTAGCACAGTTCTTGACACATTAAACATTTAATAAATTCTTGTTCACTTACTAACTTAACCTGACTTTGTAGGTTGCATCAAATCTTAAAGAAAGGAAGGAATGCAGGAAGGAAGAAAGAAAGGAAGGAAGGAAAAAAGGAAGGAAGGAAGAAAGAATAGAAGAAAGTAAGGAAGAAAGGAAGGAAGGAAGGAAGGAAGGAAGGAAGGAAGAAAAGAAGGAAGAAAGGAAGGAAGAAAGGAAGGAAGGAAGGAAGGAAGAAAAGAAGGAAGGAAGGAAGGAAGGAAGGAAGGAAGGAAGGAAGGAAGGAAGGAAGGAAGGAAGGAAGGAGGAAGGAAGGGGATGAAGGACGGAAAGAAAAAAAATCATTTTTAGCCACTTCCTATGTTCCAGGCACTATGCTAAGCACTTTACAAATATTAGCTTATTTGATCCTCATAGCAGCTTGGGAGGTAGGTGCTGTTACTATTACGCTTTTATAGTTAAGGAAGGGCAGCTAGGTGGCATAGCAGATAGAACACTGAGCCTGGGGTCAGAAAGACCTCAGTTAAAAATCCAGCCTCAGACACTTACTAGCTATGTGACCCTCAGCAAGTCACTTAACCTTGTTTGCCTCAGTTTCTTCACCTACAAAATGAGCTGGAGAAGGAAATGACAAACCACTTTGCCAAGAAAACCCCAAATGGAGTTCTGAAGAGTTGTACATGACTGAACAACAATAACAAAACAGTTAAAGAAACTGAGGCAAACAGAGGTTAAATGGCTTACCCAAAGTTACACAGGTAGTAAGTATTTGAGGCTAGATTTTAAACTCAGGTCTTCCTGACCCCAGGTTCTGCACTATATGCCCTGTATCACCTGGTTAAAGCTTTTTTTGATTGTATACCTGATCAATAACAAAATGCACCTCTAACATATGCATATTTTCCTAATTTTAAATTATGAACATGTAACACTACACTAATAGTTCTGTCATAAAACTTACAGTAAAATAGAAATTAAACAAGATGAGATAAAGATTAAAATTTGATCTAAAACTCACTACGGAGCCATTGGAGTTTATTGAGTAGAAGAGTGTCATTGTCAGACCTGTGGTTTAGGAAAAAATCACTTTGGCAGTTCTTTGGAGGATAGATTGGGAACAGAAAGACTGTAGGCAGGTAGAACAGTCAGGAGATTATTGCAATAGCTGGGGCAAGAGATGATGAGAAACCGAATCATGGGTCTGACCACATCAGCTCCTGATTCAATCAATTCCAGTGGCTCCCTATCACTTTGAGGATAAACATAACATTTTCTGTTTGGTTTTTAAAACCCTTCATAACCTGGTGTCCTACCTTTCTGATCTTTTTACATGTGACTCCCCTCCATGACTGCGGCCATCCAGTGACACTGGCCTACTTGTTGTTCTTTGTATATGACCCTCCATCCCTTGATTCTGTCACTTTTTGCTGACTGGCCCCCCATGCCTGGAATTCTTTACTTGCTCTTCTCTGTCTGTTGCCCTTTCTGGCTCCCTGCAGGTTCTAGGTGATGATCCCCTTAATGCCAGTGCCTTCTCTCTGTTGATTATCTCCAATGTATCCTGCCTATATCTTGACTGTACCTAGCTGTTTGCTTCTTGTCTCCACTGTTGAGCTGTGAACTCCTTAAAAGTAGGGACTGGATTTTGCCTTTGTATTTTCAGTGCTGAGCACAGTTCCCATCATATTTGTTGTTGGTGTCCAATCATTCAGATGTGTCTGATTCTTTGTGGCCCCATGAACCATACTGTCCATGGTGTTTTCTTGGAAAAGATACTACAGGGTGTTCCCTAAAATCTGGACACATAGGCAAAAATGTATATTTTGAAATATTTGGAATATTAACAGACCTTAGCCCCCTTGACTTCTTTTTCTGGGGTAGGTGTACTCAATGAAAATCACAGATGCAACACACTTGATTGAACTCATAAAGAGTGAATATGCTAAAATTGATGGCAATGTGGAGTTAATATTCCAATTAAATAAAATGTTGTTGAAAATTTCATTCATTTCATTTCTTGAAAATATGCATTTTGCCTATGTGTCCACACTTTAGGAACACCCTGTAAAGTGGTTTGCCATTTCCTTCTCCAGCTTACTTTGCAGATGAAGAAACTGAGGCAAACAAGGTTAAGTGACTTGCCCAGGGTCGCAAGCTAGTAAGTGTCTGGGGCCGGATTTAAACTCACGTCTTCCTGACTCAAGCCCAGTGCTCTGTCCACTGAGCCACCTAGCTGCCCCCAACACACAGTAAGAGCTTAATAAAATAAAGATTTCTTGATTTGACTTGAATTGGGCTGGTGGCTCTGTGAGTGGAGAGAAGTAGGCAGATGTGAGAGATGTTGTAGCAGTAGAAATGACAAGATTTGGCAAAAAGGATGAAAGCAAGTTTACCAACCTGGGTGCCTGGATAGATGGTGAGTGTCCCTAAGAAAAATAGAGAACTTCAGAAGAGGGACAAGTTTGGAGCAAAAGGTAATAAACTCTGTTTTGGACATGTTGAGTTTGAGATGCCCACAGGGCATCAAATGTCAACTGTTCGTCAGGCAATTGGTAATTCAGGACTGAAGTTCAAGAGAAAGACCAGAGTTGGATATATAGATCTGTAGGAGTCATCAGTGTAGAGATGATCATTAAAACCAAGGCGAGCTATTGAGATCCCTGAGGGAGGGTGTAGAGAGAGAAGAGTCCTGGATAGAGTCTTGGGATAACTTGGCACATAGTGGGTGTGCTGATGATCCAGCAGACTGAGGATCAATCAGAGGGATAAGAAGAAAAACAAATGCCATGACAGCTCAGAAAAAGAGTATTCAGGAGGAGAGTTCTCAGTGTCAGAGGCTGCAAAGATGATAAGGAGGACTGGGAAAAGACCATTGGACTTAGCAATTAAGAGATCACTGCTGCTTTAGAGAGAACAGTCTCAACTGAGTGAAGTCCCCAAGATAATAAAGGAGGTGGAGATCCTGGGATATTAGAAGGATGCTGGTGCCTTCAAGGTGTTGAATTTTTATCTATTTTTTTTTCTGAGGCATATTACTTCCAAAAGAAAATGATAGCAAGGCCAGCAAATTACCATTAAATAGGGTCAACTAATCCCTCAGTGATTACTGACAATTTGACAGGTTTACAGAGCTTGTTTTATAACAGAAAAAAGGAACTATATTAATGAGGCTGATTCATAAAATTTACAGGGAAGTACGTAGATTTGCAATATTAAAATGCTGGGCATGTTAGGGGTGTAATGAGGAGCTTCTAGGATGGGATAACTGCTAGATTCAGTATTTCCTTGGTTCAGAGCTCATATCTATCCTTCTGTGAATTTTTTTTGAGAAGTATCTTTTAGTGGTCACTTAAGAACTTCTGCTGTGGGTCTCTGATGCTAACTGAAAAAGAATTAACTTAGTAAAAGGAAGAACTTGGGGTGAGCTGAGAGGCAACCTCCACCTTCCAGCTGTCTGAAAAGGGCAATTGGACCTTTAGTAAAGAGTTCTGTGAGAGCTAAGCTTAAGCCTATGATTATTTTATTTTCATTTCCGTGAAGATATATTGATTCTAACTCATCTACTACTAAATCTTGTTAAACTATTCATTCACTAAATCTATAGGTAATTTAGGTTTAAAGGAATATTTATGCTAGCTTTGCTCTTAAGGAAAGCAAATTTAACCCCAAGAGAAATCAAAGTAATTACTATTAACTGATTTAGAGATCACCTTTTTCCAAGGGACATAGGGATCACATATATATCTGCCTCTAATTTTTTTTCTGACCTTTACATTTATTTATTTAACATATTTAGTTTTCAGCATTGATTTTCACAAGAGTTTGAATTACAAATTTTCTCCCCATTTCTACCCTCCCCCCACTCCAAGATGGCGTACATTCTGGATGCCCTGTTCCCCATTCAGCCCTTCCTTCTGTCACCCCACTCCCCTTCTATCCCCTTTTCCCTTCCTTTCTTGTAGGGCAAGATAAATTTCTACGCCCCATTGCCTGTTTATCTTATTTTCTAGTTGCATGCAAAAACTTTTTGATTGTTTGTTTTTGAACATCTGTTTTTAAAACTTTGAGTTTCAAATTCTCTCCCCTCTTCCCTTCCCACCCACCCTCCCTAAGAAGTCAAGCAATTCAACATAGGCCACATGTGTATCACTATGTATAACCCTTCCACAATACTCATGTTGTGAAAGACTAACTATATTTTGCTCCTTCCCAACCCATCCCCCTTTATTGAATTTTCTCCCTTGACCCTGTCCCCTTTCCAAAGTGTTTGTTTTTGATTACCTCCACACCCATCTGTCCTCCCCTCCATCATCCCCCATTTTTTATCTTCTTCCCTCTTCTTTCCTGTGGGGTAAGATACCCAATTGGGTATGTATGGTATTCCCTCCTCAGGCCAAATCTGATGTAAGCAAGATTCACTCATTCCCCTCGCACCTGCCCTCTCCCCTCCTCCCACAGAACTTCTTTCTCTTGCCACCTTTATGCGAGATAATCCACCCCATTCTATCTCTCCCTATCTCCCTCTCTCAATATATTCCTCTCTCATCCCTTAATTTGATTTTATTTCTTTTAGATATCTTCCCTTCATCTTCAACTCACCCTGTGTGGGCTCTCTCTCTCTCTCTGTGTATATATATATATATATATATATGTATACATATATATACACATATATACACACATAGATATATACATACATACACATTCACTTATACATATATATACGTAAACATATGTATATATGCATATCCCCTTCAGCTACCCTAATACTGAGGTCTCATGAATCATACATGTCATCTTTCCATGTAGGAATGTAAACAAAACAGTTCAACTTTAGTAAGTCCCTTGCAATTTCTTTTTCTTGTTCTTTTTCTTGATTACCTTTTCATGCTTCTCTTGATTCTTGTGTTTGAAAGTCAAATTTTCTATTCAGTTCTGGTCTTTTCACTGAGAAAGCTTGAAAGTCCTCCATTTTATTGAAAATCCATATTTTGCCTTGGAGCATGATACTCAGTTTTGCTGGGTAGGTGATTCTAGGTTTTAATCCTAGCTCCATTGACCTCCGGAATATTGTATTCCAAGCCCAGGACACTTTAATGAATAGGCTGATCTGCTGCTGGGCTGTCTCCTCACTGGAAAGAGCTGATGCCAATATGGGCTGGTACAGAGGCATGACTGCTGCCAGATTGTGCCATGTAGTTTGCTTGGTTGCTGAGCTTGGCTAATGTCAGTCTGGGCTACACTGGTTATTTGGCTACTGGGATGGTTTTTACTGAATGGATCAATCTTCTTGGATCCCTGGGCTTGCTCTTTGATTGATAACGGTACTTCCCACCACCTCCAGCCACTAGGTTAGCTTGGTGTTTGTCTGCTGTTTTTGCTTGGATGTTATATTGCTCCTGTCCTCTGTATTGCAACTGTTCTTTTTCAGAAAAGTCAGAGAACCTTATCCTAGGATAGGCAGAGGGCTGTCCTATTTGACTCCTCAGATCTTTGGCCTTGAATTTTGTCCCCTCTCAAGCAGGAGGTATGAACTCTCTTGTTAGAGATTTCTTCCCCTTTGAGAGTTAGTTAATTTCAGTGAAGTACCCCACACTTCCTTAGGGTGACACACAAGTTACAGTTCCCAGATTTCTGTTTGGACCTTATGCAAGTGAGCAGCTGGGGACAAAGGTATTGAAATAGTCAGGGTTGCCATTTAAATGGGACACACCTTTATACCAGGAATTTCTTGTGGGACTTATCAAAATAGCATCCAATGTAAGATCTCCCTCCTATGGAATATTAAAGTGGCATTTACCTAGAACACTGTAGGCACAATCTTGCTAGCAGCTGCTGTAGGGGTGTAAGACCCACCAACAACCAGCACACAGAAGGCCTGCTAACACAGGTTCTTTTGATCTGCTTTACTAAGGAAAGTAACTTTAAGAGGTTAACAATCTCAGTTTAATCAAACATACATATGTAATTCATTTAGTTCAGGGGAAAAAGATCAGCCCCCTGAACTTCAAGGCAAATACAAACAAATTACAGACATCAACAGACACACCTCATCTGATTCAAATCACAATTCGTGGTTACCAGAGAAGCACCAATATCTGGGTTACAAAGCTGGGGGCAATTACGGTTTGCCCAGAGTCTCAACACTCCTTCCATGAGTGTGTCCCCAAAGTCAAACACCAAGCTCCCCTCAATTATATCCTGTTTGGAGCCCTGAGGGCTCTGACCTCACCCAGGCTGGGTGTGTGAAAGTTCCCCATCCCCAGCATTACATCATATACAAGTCAACAGCTCCTGATTATCTTAAAGTTGAGAAATAGCTGAGAAAAATTCCAAGATAAAGATAGCAAAAAGGTTTCCAAACCATTCAAACAAAAGGGAGACTTGATAGTCTGAGCATCCCAAAAAGGAAGAACTGGGAAAAGTCTTGATTGCCTTAACAAAGACCCATCCCCTTTAGCCTATTTGCCTATCTCAATTATCTCTTCCTCTTGGTAGTCATTGGTTAGAAGGGCAAGTAAATTTTCAAACTTCAACATATGACTTCACTTGAATGCTGAAGGACAAAGATAAATTGAGAACTCACCCCATATTCTTTCCTAAGTTGCTGTTCAATTTCTACATCAACCAAGCCTCATCATTCTGACCTTTTTCCTCAGCCCGTTCTCCACTGGAGAGATTACTCAACATGTTGCATATGTGAGGAGGTGTTCATATCTTTGACTACAAGGCAGGAGGAGGCAGGGGAGGAGTACCTAGATCAATGCTGCTTATTGTAATGTCCAATTATTTTAAGCATAAGGCCAAATTTCTGCCCATTGATTTTCATGGATTTTCAGAAACCATGCAATTGTATCCCAGAGAATTAGAAAGAGGCTACACACTCTAAATAATTACGGAAGAAACTACTTGTAAGATTGGCAATGGATGGGCATTGTTTTTTAGGAGAAACTTCTTTACACAATCTTAGAACACTAGTCTGAAATAGGACAGGACTTTTGTTTCAGGAAATTGAGATAAGCTTGCAAAGAATTTTTGGATAAACAATTTTCAAACATAGAGGCTCACTATGAATATGTTGTTTTTGGAAAAACCCTGGGTTTGGAATCATATGATGTCTGGTCAGATCCAATCTTCGGACTTACTACTTGTGTGACCTTTGAGGAAGCCATTTCCTTTCCTTCAGCCTCAGTTTCCTTCCCTGCAAAATGAATGGGTTGGACTGGATGGTTTCTCTAATATCTTACTTTGACTCCTTTGATACTGAAACCTCTCCTGTTAAGGCTATGAATGTGTCATTCAAAAGAGAAAGAAAACGTGTACACGATTACATTATTTGCATCAGCAAGAAAGTTTATTGAAATATAAGTAATTAGGAACAGAAAGTTTCCTTATGAATAGTTTTCATAGAAGCATACTCTCTGGTAAAGTGAAAAGGAATAGGAAAGCAACCATGAGAAACCTTTTAGACACTTTGTATTTAAAAAGAGAAAAAGTGCCCATGACCATTAGGAAGGATGGAGATTTTCTTTGTCTGACATTGATATGTTGCAGTCTAGGGAAAGAGATTTTTGCATGTCAACACTGGTTAATAGGAGTGCTTCTTGGTCTCTGATTCCACTCTGGATGAAAGAACTCTACCATCAGGGGCCACCTCTTCAACAATGGCCTTGATCAAATGGCTTCTATTAGAATCTGTAGGTGAAAAGTGACCAATATTGGTATTTCTCCTATATAATGAAGAGTGCTCCTCTTCAGTGAAATTGAGGAGAGTTTTAGCAGCCTCCAGAGCTGCACTTGAGCAAGGAAAACTAACAAGTAGCAGTGAGTGAACTCATTAACTGCAATACCCTCCTATAATC